>NW_026927335.1:0-30489 GCF_032062105.1 Saccostrea cuccullata | reverse complement strand
ATCCACTGGGCCAATTTCAACCAAACTTGCTGCAAAGTATCCTGGGGTAAAGTGGACTCAAGTTTGTTCAAATGAAGGGTCACACCCTTTCCCAAGGGGAGATAATCATGAATTAGAGAAAAAATAATGGCATTTTAAAAAAATCTTCTTCTCAAGAACCACTGGGCCAGGAAAGATGAAACTCATGTAGAATCATCCTCAGGTAGTGTAGATTCAAGTTTGTTCAAATCATGACCCCCGGGGGTAGGGTGGGGCAAAAATGGCTGATCAGAGTTTTACATAGGAATATATAGGAACAATCTTTAAAAATCTTCTTTTCAAGAACCACTGGGCCAAGGAAAGATGAAACTTATGTGGAATCATCCTCAGGTAGTGTAGATTCAAGTTTGTTCAAGTCATGACCCCCGGGGGTAGGGTTGGGCCAAAATGGCCGATCAAAGTTTTACAAAGGAATATATATAGGAAAAAATCTTTAAAAATATTCTTCTCAAGAACCACTGGGCCAGGAAATATGAAAATCATGTGGAATCATCCTCAGGTCGTGTTGATTCAAGTTTGTTTAATGATTCCCTGGGGGGTAAAAGTCAAGCCTCCCCCCAGTAAACTTTCAGTTCTGATCTGATATGTGCTTTTTCCTAGCCAATTGCTCAGGTGAGCGATGTGGCCCCTAGGCCTCTTGTGATTATTGTCTCACTGAAATATAGATTAAAACATAATCTATACTCTGTTCCAATAAAAGACCAATCCTAGTGTGAACTGTGCTATAATATATCACGGAACCTGGTGGTACGCCTATAGTTATCAATTAAACCTGAATGGACTGTACAAACAGTCTGCTGGAAAAAAAAATGGAAATACCCGATACGGAATACCTTGAGGTATCAAGAAGCATTAGAACAGACTCAAATGATGATCAGACAGAAAAAACTTAAGAATATTTATTATCAAGATCTGACATACCATTACAAATCTGTTATATTTCTCTTTTTGTCAAATAAATGAAAACTTTATGTTGTTTTCACATTCAAGTGACATATTTCATAATCATATCATATTTGATTACAAAGTTCAAAGAAAATACCTATAGCACTAAATAATGCAAGTTTGAAATACCTCTGTATACAGTTGAAACATGTTTTGCAAAGAGATTAAATCAATGAAATCAATCAGATTAAATCAAAGGTGTTGAACAAAGACTTGGTCCTTCAAAAGACCAGTGGATATTTTTCATCTTTTCAGACAAAACACGAGTAGTATTTGAAATAATCTTGAGAATAAGAATATTAAAAATATCTACGCATATTATACTTTGCTTCCGATGTATTTTTGTCTGAAAATATACTCTGTTATTTAAGGAATGAAGCTTATTTCAACTTATATTATACGATATAACATAACTTGGGGTAGTTTACGCTTTATAAACTGTGAAGCGTAAAAAGCGTAAACTGCCCCATGTTTTGTTATATCGTATAATATAAGTTGAAATAAGCTTCATTCCTTATAATTTAATTTTAGTGCAGACAATGAGACAATTTTTTCCCCAGAATAAGGCTTCACGTTGATTAAATTTTAAAAGTAACGTCAAGCGGAGTAATACGTTTTTTGACGGAACTCATTGTGACGTAGGCAAGTTATGTTATACAAAATGGATAAATTCTTTTATTCAATCAAATAACGTGTTACAAGTGAAATTAAATAATTGTGATATATTTAGCTGATATATATTGGTGCAAATTCATTAATCAAAAAATATCATACTTAGATTCATTTCAGAGCCCTGCTTAATGTTCAAGATAAAATATAAAATAGGCTTTGAACCAAATTTTAGCATATAAATTATTCAATGCCAGAGTTGAGATTCTTAATGATTTTTCTTTGATTGAACCAATATTAAGTCTTGATTCTTTCCTATCTCGATACATGTACATTTTGAAAACAGAATCACAAATAAATCTGCCATTCCTACGACATGTTCATTCTTTAGTTACTTTTTGTAATGAGGTTTTTTTGTTTAAGTATATGACAAAATAACGAAAGTTCATAGGCGTGTTAAATATAGACTTTATGATTTTAATTCTTTTACGCGTTAAAAAGAAAGAAATGATAAACAAGAACTGCTTGGACGTTTTGGAAAGAGACCCAGGCAGGATAAGATGGAATGTATGTTATTTACGCTGACATTCGGAGAGAAGTCTACTGTGACATGACGACAGATGGTGGAGGCTGGACGGTAAGTAGTGTGTTTTATTGTCAATGTTATACATCGGCAGCACCTGGAGAGAGTTCTACTGTGACATGACGACAGATGGAGGGGAGGGGGTGAGTAGTGTGTTTCATTGTTAGTGAACTGAGAATAACTGAGTTTGTAGAGCACCTGACCGGTGTTTCAGGGGGCCCGGGTTCGAATTCCGGTCTTGTCCTTTGCATTTTTTCCTGTCCCGTTACAGTAGTTTATCCATTTTTGTATAAATAGCGTTAAAGAATGGAAAATACCCCTTCTTATGTTGGTTAGCTGGGATTCTCGTAAAATAGCTATTTTATCAGTAAAAATCAGACTTGCCCCAAAAAGCACCTTATACAGTCGTTTGGCCAGTTCCGAATAATTATTAATTTAAGAGCTAATAATTAATACATTCTAAAGTTAAAAATAAATTGATACCTATAGTAAGAAGACTTATTCATAAGTGTTCAAATTATGCAAAGTTTTTATTTTTTCTCGTCAGTTCGGTTTCGTTGTCGTACTTGAAAGAGTCGACATACTTTTACAATGCAACAGATCTGAATCACCGCAACGCGTAAGTCTGCAGGAAAAAACTCTGTAGAAACACCAATTTTTCACATGAAACATCATTCCAGGTATCAAAAGTAAGTTTGTTATGTACTATATAAAATAACAAAAACTTATCAAAAATGAATATTTAGAACACTGGAAGATATCGGAATATTTTTGTGTCGTCATTTTACGAGTTCATGATACCAATTTTAAACACTTTTATAAATTCATTCTTCGTTGTTTTCCTCATTGTAACGTGACTTATTATACCCCCGATTGAAAAGCAGGCGGAGGGGCATATAGAGATGGGATGCTTGTCCATCCATCTGTCTGTATGTCCGTCTAGCTGTCTGTACGTCCGTCCGTTTGGGGTACCCCTTTCTTATCAACAACTCCTCTTCTACATGTACCACTGAACGAGGCTTCACAGATTTTCATCAGGCCTTCACAGAATCTTTGTTATATAGAACCAAGGTACACCTTGTAATTTATTATTTGATCTGGAATTTAATTTGTGCTCCCATAGCATTACATGGATGCTGCCATTCTTTCTAATATTGAAGGGTATATCCATCTCTTATCCGCAATTCCTACATTCCATCGAATACGATTTAATGATGTTTTCATAGATTCTTTATTACATGGTGCCAATGTACATGAGACCTCTTATTTTAATTTTTGATCCTGCACTTATTTCCGGTCTCCTAGAGCAAAACATGGACTTAGTCATAATAATCATATTTGAGGCGTGGGGAATCATTAAAGTGAGCTAAGTGCTCAACGTACCCCTAGTGTCTCTCTATCTTTTGACATAAAAATAACTTATTGGTAAGCAATTAATTAAACCTTTCTTAGGCATGCCTATGGATAATGTGTAGAATGTATATTCTTTAACTTAAGTTTGAATTGAACTGGTACCGCTAGGGTATTCGGAACTCGTCGGCTTATTCGTAACAGGTAAAATGGACACCTATGTTAACTTGCAAAATTAATGTTTTAGGGGAGAAAGGTGAACTTTTATGAAACAATATTTAATTCCACAAGTCATTGAACTACCTTGACAAAAAACTTAAATTTTGAAAATATGCCTCGTATATTTATAGCACCGCCGAATCCGTTTCTTATTCGGAAGTGGTCAAATAACTGTATGCACCAGTGATTATGATGAATTGATCCATATAAAAAAAACTTTCTCGATAAATTTGTTTTGCACTTGTGTCGATGCGATATTTGTGCAACATCGTCATGTGATCAAAAAAAGTCATGTGACATTATAAAAATGCTTTATTATAATACCTTATTAAACTCTTATCACAAGTTAATTGCAAATTCAAACAAAGAATACTCATTGAAATAAAAATCTAGCTCATAATAAAAAAGTATATTTTAATGTATTTTAAGCCTTTGGACAGCCTTATCATAATTGCGTAGTGTTTTAGTTTTTAAATAGTTAACACATTTTGAATGCAGCATTTTTTTTTATTTGTGATCGAATAGGAATATGAGAACAATTAAATAATTTTAGAGATCCCAATCATGATGCTAGTTAAAATAAGCTTCTTTTGCATTTCCATTTTCTGATGAATTGAACATAATTCTCTTTAGTTTGATGAACAAAACAAGAATATGATTTAAGATATTTAAAACAGGTTAGCGTAAAGCATTTTCCACTTCAACTCAACAAATTAATAAGAAAGATAAATGTAGTAATCAATCTATTTTCATATCTGTGACAAGTACCAATTAATTAATATATTAATGCTGTTTACAGACGATTCAGAAAAGACAAGATGGCGACTTGGATTTTTACAGAACATGAAACGAGTACAAAGAGGGGTTTGGGAATGCCTCTAAAAACTACTGGTTAGGTATGTATGGAACATCTCAACATCCAGTGTAGGTATGTAAAGAGGATATAAAATGTTTTATATTTGGATACGGAATTTATATCAAGAGTGAGACAGGATTCGTTAGATATTTTCACGAGTGCGGAGCACCAATGAAAATATAAAAGAAATCCCGTCTCACTGGTGAAATAAATTCCGTATAATTATTTCAACCAACCAACTGCTCCAAGATACATTTCTACAATTAAGAGGCTCGACACATGGAAAATTTACTCAAGCTCCAAGAAGATTAATTTTTTTATATAGGAAATGACGCAATCTACGCCTTAACAAAGGATAAAAACCAGGAACTCCAGGTTAATCTCGAAAGTTATAACGGAGAACAGACCTTCGATGTGTATTCCACATTTTACATCGGAGATGAAGACAATACATATACCCTGACAATATCTGGATACTACGGAACGGCGGGTGAGTAGCGTGGTTGAGGAATTCACTGGGTGTTGAACTTGTAGAGCGATGTTTTAGATTTGTCCTTGAATGCTCTGAGTATAGTAATTCTTAAGCCATTATTTACACACTGAATCGATGACGGAGTTTTCCATTATTTCCCGATCCTGAGAAGAAGCATATGGCAGATGGACCGGTCGGCAGGGGATGCTCACTCCTACATGGCTCTTAATCCCAAATCTTATGTTTTGAGCTTGAATACTGTTCGTTATCTCCATATGTTTTATTGGCAATGTGATCATTATTTATGAAATGCTCAATTAAAACGAAGTTGTTGAAATCCCGGAAACATCAACTTATCGGTGAGTAGACTGGCACCTCGTTACAAAATTTGCTATTGCACCAAGAGCAAGCTCTTTAGTAGCGATTTGGGAGTCGTTAAAACTTTAAGCAGGTAATAGAGGAATATCAGTACATTACGATGGAGAAACTGACGCCATCTCGTTTGTCATACAATTAAGTTTTTAATTGGCTTTTATGGTCCATAGTCAGTAAAACATCCAAATATAAAACAGATGTGGCATAGGTTACTATATGACGTTTTTATTTTACAGCGATACATCGAAAAGACATAGAAATAACGATTGTTAATTGATAAAACCTGGTGTTTTCCTCCTCTGAATGTGTAAAAGATTTTTGGATGAATTTCGTTCATAGGAATATATAAGCAGGTCAGCTAACAACATACAACAATTAGTGCCCATTGGAATTACAACAGATTGTTGAAATATTTGGTCTCCGAAGACTACAAAATGTTGTCAATTGAAAACCCGAGGATTCAAAGGGCATTTAATATCAATTTTAGAGTATTTGTGTGTACAATCAGAATGGTTTTTAAAGAAGTAATCTCGCAAATAACTTATCATAAGACGTGAAAATTTAACAAGCAGTTATTAATGATATTAAAAAGTCTACATTTTCATATATGGTGAGAAAAGGGTTGTATAAAGTGTTTAGATTTTATCGACTTTGATGATTTGAAAGAATCTGAAAGTTACTCTTTTAAGTTTTACATGATTCACATCTGATAAACACCGCTTCTAAAATAAGCTGTACGAGAATACGTCAGAGCCCTCTTTTTTTACGACAGTCAATACTTTGTAAAGAGTATTGAAGTTAGGGACTTGATAAAACATAAAAGAGTGATCTGGTTTCAATTTTTAGCAAATTAATTTCTTTTTAATATTCCATTAATGCAAGGCATGTTCAAAGCAAAACAAAACAATTTACGGTTCATCGTCATCTCAACCTTTTGAAAGAAGGAAAACTACACTAGAAAGGACAACTCTTCTTGATTGATTTATTGATTGTTTATTGTTTAACGTCCCTCTCGAGAATTTTTCACTAAAATTGAGACGTCACCGTATGCCGGTGAAGGGCTTCAAATTTTGACCTTTACTGGGCACTCAGGGCCATTGAGCAGTGAGGGATCTTTATCGTGCCAACGCCTGCCGCTGACACGGGGCCTCGTTTTTTAAGGTCTCATCCGAAGGACCCGCAACTTTTACTTCAAAGTGCCGAGCGCATTGCGAAGGAACAGTTGCTACCCATCTTAACGACTAAGTCAGTCGCGGCCGAGATAGAACTCACGACATCCCGATCAGGAGCGATCGCTCTACCGACTGAGCTACCGTGAACGACGACAACTCTTATTGAGACACTTATTGTCACCTATATACTTACTTTTAAAGATTTAACTTTCACTTCTATCATTATTTCACCGCTCTTAACTGTCAATTGGAAAAAAAACCTGGAATAATCCAAAGATGCTTTGGTGTGTAAATAATGGCCTTACAAATGTCATGAAAAAACGACAATCTGCATTTGACTTAAATTAATTAATGTAATTGCTGACAAGGTCATTGTTTCAACCAGAAAACTTGCAAAATGATGACTTTAAACAAACTTCTGGACACAGGATGATGAAAGATCTTAAACTTAAGTAAAAAACTTTACCTAGGGCGGTGCTGAAATTTTGCAGAAGTCAAATAATTTAAAATGAAAATGTTATTGATTATTGAACCAAAAAAATGCTGTTATCTATAATGTAGATGTTCTGTTGACAATAAGTAAACATTTTACAGGTGATTGAAAAATTGACATAAGTCTAAGTCTGTCTCATGAACCTGGGGCCTGATATTCGTGTTTTATTAATTTGTTTGTCGATGAAGAATTAGAGCAACTTTAAAAAAAAATATCAAAATTATAAAAATATTAACTTATTTGTTTGAAGAGTCACAATGAATTTTAACAGAGAAATTTTGAAGTTGACCAATCACAAGGTATGAAAATTTGCGAGTCTTCATTTTTATTGATTAAGCAATGTTTCTATAATGTCAAAAAGCTACTTTTTTTAAAATTATCTCGAGGAATGGTTGTAAAAAGCATTTTAATTTTAAAAATGATATTTTTGTACTTATAACCTTTGACATTCGTATTGTCTACTGAAAAAAAAAATTGAGGATTTAGCTAGATATATTATTGACATTTATAAAATATTTGTATACGTTTTTGTTATTTTTTTGCCATACATTTACTATGTGCTTTAAAGGAGAAGAACTAGTTAGTTGTTAGAACTTGTTTCTTATCCTTTTTAGTGTAAAATATGTTTAAAACAATGGACATAAGAGCTTGAATACTGTTCCTCTCTGTATCTCAATATGTATTTCAATCACAGTCCTTGTTACGGTTCCCCACACAGCAGTTAACGGTTTGGTAAGGATTAAGGATAGAGGTTCGCTTGAATATTTTCTGGACCCTGCAGCATATATTTTTATGTAGGTTTTGAATCCCATTAAAATTCGGTAAATCAATAAATATCTAACAATCATGAATCATGCATTAGAGCAATTATTTTCCACAGCATTTGATGTCAAGAAAGAGATGTGCCATATACCATATTTTTCATGCATGACATATAAAAAATACGTGCTATAAAACAGATCGTTGAAGGGGGGAGTGGGATACTTATTTTAGGCAACTAAATTTTTCGTGTTTCCAGTAAAGCAGGGCTAAATTATCTTATAAATGCGGAAAAAAGTAATTACTTCAATTTTAGTTAACCACAAATAAACAATTTTCATCGTAACCTAAGGCCAAGGGATGGCAAGAATTCTCTTTGTAATAATTTGCTCGACGTGAAATTTATATTTACAGGATAGATAGTGAACTATACATTACTAAGACCAGGAATAACTGCTTCAAGAGCGACAACTACAACACAAACTATTTTTAAATCTTATCTGAAGAGGTTGGAGTTTTGAGAGAGTAAAATGAAAAAAAAACTAGGTTTATCCTCACTTTAACGGCGCAATTGATAGCGATCATTTAAAAAATCTCATATAAAATGTTCTTCGAAGAAACTTATTTTTTTTTTAAATCTCATATGAAATCAACGGTATATTTAATACTGATCGTTATCTGCATAAAATTTATTAGATATTCTTGGAAAAATCTTATGATACATGAAGTGCCAATGAATTTTTTTTATTAACTTTTAACTATTTAAGGTCATACGCAACGTAGTTTGAACTTTATTGGGTTCTCCCCTGGAGTTAAAGAGTTCCATCAATTTTCACAGATCATGGAAGAGGTACGAAAAGGAATTTGGAAATGCCTTTCAAAGCTATCCAAAGGCTTTTGGACAGGTATTATGTATAATATTCTATTTAAAGGACTACATTTGATTATGTACTTTCCGTGAATAATGAAATTATTAAAAGGCCTCATCTGTTCGTCTCTAACATATGTCTTAATAAATCATATGGAATATAACATGTTTAATATCAATTTTTTTAATTTCATTTTACAATAAATCTCCAAATGTATAACTACCATTTCATATCAAAATTTTAATCAATGAAATATAGCGTTACATAGAAAAATCTCACAAGCTCGTGATATTTTGAAATTCATCTCAAATAGAACGATTTCGTGGGTATCACTGAATCAGTTGTGAAGCACTATATGCAGTTGATACTAATTGAAAATATGAGAATTCTCCTCTACCTGTACTAAAACAATTATCGAACATCGTTTTATCCTTTACTTCAAGTTCACTGAGAATAATTGATCGCATATAAAAGTTTAGTTCTGACAAACCCACAGGTACATATAAAATTCATGATCAATTACATAAACGCTTCTTGTAAATATATTTGTTCAAACAATTTTTACCCTTCATTAGTTCTAATACTTATTAAAATCATATAAGCATTTCTAACAGTGATTATTTTAAAATTTACACATTTCAGAAACATTTCGGTTTTTTAGGTCACCTGAGTTACTCAGGTGACCTATTGCTATCTGTTTTCGCCCTTCGTCGTGCGTCGTGTGTTGTGTGTCGTGCGTTAACATTTGAACATTTTCAGCTTCTTCCCTGAAACCGCTGCACCAATTTCAACGAATGTTGGTACAAAGCATCTATGGGTGAAGAGGAACAAAAATTGTGAATTTTATGGTCCCAGACCCCCCTGGGGCCTGGGGGTGGGGCAAAAACCACTAAAATTAATGCAATCTTTAAAAATCTTCTTCTTCTTTACTCCTGGACATCAAGCAATCAAACTGTTTGCATGATTGTAATCAGCATTGAGTCCTCTACCAAAATTGTGAAATTCATGGCCCTGGGGTTAGGGGTTCTAGTGCTAGGGCGGGGCTAAAAAAGTATTTAGTGAAAATGCATTATTTCTTTGAAAATCTTCTTCTCTGCTACTGGGTATAAATTAACCAACTTAGTACATAGTTATGATGAGTAAGAGTGCCTCTACTAAAATTGTGAATTTTAAGGCCCCAGGGTCAGAGGTTCTGGTGTTAGGGCGGGGCTCTATAGATTATATAGTGAAAATTCATGAATTCTTTGAAAATCTTCTCTACTCCAGGGTATTAAATAAACTAACTCAGTGTATAGTTATGATGAGCAATAGTGCCTCTACCAAAATTGTGAATTTTATGGCCCAGGGTCAGGGGTTCTGGTGTTAGGGAGGGGCTCTATAGATCATATAGTGAAAATTCATGAATTCTTTGAAAATCTTCTTCTCTGCTCTTGGGTATTTAATAAACTAACGAAGTGCTTAATTATGATGAGCAAGAGTGCTTCTCCCAAAATTGTGAGGCTCTATTGATTAAATAGTGAAAATACATGGATTCCATGAAAATCTTCTTCTCTGCTCCTGGGTATTGAATAAACTAACTAAGTTCATAGTTATGAAAAGCAAGAGTACCTCTACCAAAATTGTGAATTTTATGGCCCAGGGTCAGGGTTCGGGTGTTAGGGCGGGGCTCTATTGATTATATAGTGAAAATACATCAATTCTTTGAAAAAAGTATTTTTCTGCCCCTAGGAATTAAATAAACTAAGCACAAAGTTATGATGAACAAGAATACCTCTTCCAAAATTTTGATTTTATGGCCCTAGGGTCAGGAGTTCTGGTGTTAGGGTGTGGCTCTATTGATTATATAGTGAAAATACATTAAATCTTAAAAGTTTTCTTCTCTGCTCTTGGGTAAGCAGATGATTTACCTATATAGTTATGACGAGCAAGTGCCCTAATCTTCCAGAATTGTCAATTTCAAGGCCCCAGGGTCAGGGGTACCATGGGGGGTTACTTATATACTGAAACGTAATGAATTGTTTGAGATCTACTTCTTGATTTTAATCAAATATTTTTGAAAATGCCTTTTCAGAAATTGTGCAATGTGTGGATCTAGGCTTAAGGGTCAGGGTTCATGTGTGATAAGGGCATTACTGATTATTGCTGAATATTACTGATTACTTGAAATACATTTTTTGTTCCCCTACCCTGCCTATGGGACCGGTATTAAGTAAACAAACTAAGCAACTGTTAAGTGTATTGTTATGATGATCAATGGTGCCTCTTTCAAAATTGTGAATGCCATAGCATCTGGCTTAAAACATGAATCAAATTAAATCACTGTAAAATTGTTGCATAATGCCCAGGTGACCTATAAGGCCCATGGGCCTCTTGTTTTGTTTCTCGTGAATTTGTATTTGTTTCTGAAAAATGAAGGTGTTTATGTTGGTCTTACTAAATCATGTTTTGACTTTAAATCCTTTATTCTTAACACTTTATGGAAGAACAAATAAAATTGGACTAATTTAACTAAATGATTTATTTGGATTTTTCTCTTTTATTGAAATTCTAATGTAGGCAATTACTTTAAGTATCATCACACGGGATTCAATCTTTAATTTGCTGTAATTATCAGTGTTGTAAAAATAAATAGATTTGTAATCTTAAGAACTTAAGCTTAAATTCTCTGAAGAAAGTTTTTTATTCCACATTCCAATCAATAAATTATAAGAGAAACATCATCTGAGACCACATCAATCATAGTCGACGTCTTTAAAGAAAGCTATAAAGTTTTGCCAAATTAGAATTCCAAAAACAGATTCTCAACCAGAAGCCAAAGACCAACAATGTTTACCGTTTCGTTTAAGAAAACTTTTGAAATATTCACAGCAATATTTCTAAAAGTTATCAGTCTCTATTTCATTGGTCAGTTTATAGGTCTGATACATCCGGGATTCTCACAGTGCTTCGACCCAAAAACTTTGATCATTGACAATTTCGAGAATTTCTTATTCCCGTGTTTTAGGCTATTGACCGATGCTGGTATCGGGCAGTGTATGATGGTTTGTTACAAGTTTAAATTGATTGTTTAGAACTCGCGAAATTATTACTTTATGCGTGATTGCTTAAAACAGAAATGCTAGAAAGGGAAATATTTCCATTACTTACATTCTTTATAAAACATTAAAAAGGAAAAAAAAATATTTACAAATATGATTTGATTATTTTAATTATTTAATTAAAACTAGATATTTTTTAAGGATTTCACGCAATGCATTAAATAAATTTTGTTTTTCCACCCTCACAATTTTTATGCTTCAAAGTACATAAACCGGTCACGGTAGCCTAGTGGTAGAGCGTTCGCTTCGCGATCGGGAGGCCCGGGTTCGATTCTCGTTCGCGGCGCCGCGTCATACCTAAGACGTAAACAAAGGTAGTGACTGTTCCTTCGCCAAGCGGTCGGCACTAGAAGTGAAAGTCACGGGTCTTTCGGATATGACGTTAAAAACGTAGGTCCCGTGTCAGGGTAGGTGCTGGCACGATAAAGAACCCTCACTGCTCAATGGCCCTGAGTGCCGAATATAGGTCTAAATTTGAAGCCTTTCACCGGCATACGGTGACGTCTCCATATGAGTGAAAAATTCTCAAGAGGGACGTTAAACAATATACAATCAATCAATCAATCAAAGTACAAAAACTGCATTTATTTTCGTTTCAAATAACTTCAACACATTAATCATTGCAAAAAAATGTATAGGTCGCCATATTATTTATTTATCTATTTATAAACAGAAGTGTATGTTAACATAAAAAATACACATTGTTTGTAAATATTATGATCAAAATTATGCAAAACTGGTTCAAATGCATAATTCTGATGCTGAGAGTCCCGATATACTTGCTACTTCTAAGATAATTATGAATTGTGAATACCAGGGAAACTATTTTACATAACAAGTACAATAAAGAAAATGCTTAATGAAGATAACCTTAGAAGGTTGCTCTTGTAAACATTTTTAAAAAATTGAATAATTGGTTGAAAAAAAAAACGCTTTTTTTTTTACTTAACAATATTTATCATTACACCCATTTACAAAAAATAATCATTTTATAAAAATCATTGTCTACTGGGCATGAATTTGAATGTCATAACAGGTTTTGCAAACACTTACATCATAGGAGGATTGATTGATTGATTGTATATTGTTTAACGTCCCTCTCGAGAATTTTTCACTCATATGGAGACGCCACCGTATGCCGGTGAAGGGCTTCAAATTTTGTCCTTTACTCGGCACTCAGGGCCATTGAGCAGGAAGGGATCTTTTTCGTGCCAGCACCTACTGCGACACGGGACCGGTCTCCACGTCCCGCAGTGGGATTCGAACCCGCGACTTAAGGATTGACTCTTTACTTTGCGACTCTAGAGCAGACGCTCTAACCACTGCGCCACGCGGGCGACCATCATAGGAGGAAGGATATAACTTAAATCAATATTATGTTTTAACCATTGAACAAGTCTCAGATCACGTGAGGCCTCGTTAATCATAAATAGACAGATCCTAAGGACTACTATGCATTACAGAAATGAAGACAGTAGAAGCAGATCATTGTCCATTGGCGGATCCAGAGGGGGGGGGTTCCGGGGGTTGGAACCCCCCCTTTATTTTTTCCAAGTGGAGAGAGAGAGAGAGAGAGAGAGAGAGAGAGAGAGAGAGAGGCGGATGAAACGTTTTCCAAGAATAAGATATTTGTACGTCTAACGCATGTATTGAAATTGATAGATTTTCAACAATTTTGTAAGTTTCTTCCATTCACCTTCACTATTCCTTTTTTATGAGAGAATGGTAGAAAATATTCTACTTATTTTTATATATCTTATATATAATATGTATCATGCGAAGTTTAATTTGATATTAGACTCCCGCGATCTTTGTCTGTTGGTGCGTTATGTACCGTTTTTGATAATATCTTTTGAAGGAACTGAGATGAAACTCTTTGATTTTAGCCCAAACTCGCACCCCACCCTCAAAAAGTTTTTTTTCAAATTCTAAAAAAAAATTCTTTGTACTCTTCGGAAAGGCTACAAATCCATTTAATTTTAAGGCTTCAGTAGTTTTTGAAATGAGGAAAAAAGGGACATAAAACAGATATTATTTACCACAACCTTAGATCTGTCCATACGTGTGTGTGAACCTTTGTTTGAGAGTGTGTAAAGGGGGGGGCTAGAGGAACGCAACCCTGGAACCCCCCCCCCCCTTTCAAAAATTGCTGGATCCGCCCCTGTTGTCTTTGTATAACCCTTCGCTAAATTTGATAAACATATATTAATTAAAAAAAAAACGCTTGTAAGTCTCAAAATTATCAGTCTCTACGGCTTTGGACTAATTTTAGTTTTTTTACAGACTTGCAACTTTCAGTGCTTCGACCCATTCGATCCAAAAACGTTACTCATTAGCAATCATGAAGATTCCTCATTCCGTAGTTTTAAGCTTTTGAACAATGCTGACATTGCAACATGCATGATGATTTGTTTCAAGTTTAATTTGTGTCGCTCAGTGGATTGGATAAAGAACGAAAATATATGTCGGCTTAACACAAAATTTGGAAACAAGAATAACAGCAGTCTAATGACTGAAGGCCCAACCTTTCATTTCGAACGAGAAAATTTCCCATTGGTAAGAAAAATAGTATTAGCTTGAAACATTTAAAAAAGAATAAATTGAATCACATTTTGAAGGAATTGTAACTCTTAGTTGATTTAACTTCAGCACTTGACAGGCATTTGTCTGAATCATGCCTGTACTGAGGAAGAAATCTGCATCGCTGGTCGATGTGTTACTGTTTTAAAAGGTTAGATTTAAAATTTAATTTATTGTCGAAAATTTCTTTTAAATCTTGTGAACTTAAATACACTTTTCTGGTCTAGAAGACAATATATATCATTTTTTATTTCAAAATGCTTGATAAAGATTTTAATCTTCCTGTTTCTGTTATTTGTTTGGATGATAATTAAGTAATGAGTGTTTTTCTGTCAGTTTTTTTTCTGTCATATAATAACACTTAGTTGCTTAACAAGTTTGTTTAATACATAAGATGAAATGATAAAATTGAACAATTAGTATAAAACATCAGGCAGTATTTGATTCAGTGATCAATGGCATATGCTAACAAGGTCATTGTTTCGCCCATAGAACTTCCGAAATGATGACTTAAACGAGACTGCTGATATTCCTCTTTCATCAACTTGTTTTTCAATAACTTAGTTTGTTTTAGAAATCTTTCACATGTAGATATTGCTCTTCTTTATCGAATCAAATGAAAGATATAAATCCGCAGGTTTTAATGGCGTATTGCTGCATACGAAAGGGAAGTTGACGATTGAAAAGCCGAAGTCTTCACGTTTATCTGATACATGGGTTCCAATAAATGTTCTACCAAGCCTCTGTCCTTATTCCGCACTAAAATATGAACAGCAGTGAAGGAGAAACTTTCGATGCACTGTTCATCAATATAAAATTCCAACTTTCAACTTTATATACAGCCATTCCCCACGGTGAATTAAAGGCTTTTTTACACCATTGACTGCAGTTTTCTTTTTTATAAAAAGGGGATTTGCAAATTTATTTATCGTGTCAATAGTCATTTGAAAAATCATTTGATGAAAAACCTTTTCAATTGTAAACTTTAATACTCCAAATTGATATTAAAAAGAATCTCGAGTTTCCCATTGACAACATTAATGTTTTTTAGAACATGTTTTTTAGAACATGTCTTCCAACATTCTATTGGATTTCCCATGGGTGCCAATTGCATGAAGTTATAAGCAGAGTCATTTTTGTTTTTATATGAAGCAAAACTGATTGAAAATCCCATACATGAAAAGAACCCATTTGCTATGACCTTCAAATCGACATTTAGCTATATCCACGACATATTATCAATACAAAACAGCAATTTCTACACAAAATATTCTAGTAAGCTCGGAATTAAAGAATCCACAGAGTCTCACAAGTCTCTTTATGGCTACCTAACATCAAAAACCTGTTGATGAATATGATGACTTCTACGTACTGTCTTTCTCTTTCTCTTAGCAATATACGCATGTCACCTGCATATTGAGTATATAATAATGTAAGGTCTCGCAGTTGATTCACTACGCAGGAGCATGCTCTACATACAAAAAATTACTTTAACAAGACAAGCACTAGACAAAGAAGTTGATAAAGCAAGTCTTGCTTGAATTCAACAATTCGCAGGTTTTATAGTCGATGCAGTGACCTTGTCAGCAAATACAACCTATCATTAAGTCAAATACAATCACTCTTGACATGACCAAACAACGCGTTTTGTTTATTCAACAAGTTTTTAATCTATTTAAATTTAAAGACTAGTTGATATTCATGTAAATCTATTATGAAATTCTCATAAATACTTTGCAAATGGTAATCATTGTAAGCTTTGTTAATACTAGTATCAAGGTATTTATTCTGATAAATGAATTTTTTTTACACTGAATGGAAAAATTGTATAAAGACTGTTCAGATATTGTGAAAAGAGACCCAAGCAAGAGAGGACAAAATGGGGTGTACTTTATTTACACTGACACCCGGAAAGAAGTCTTCTGTGACATGACGACAGATGGAGGAGGTTGGACGGTGAGTAGTAATTTCATTTTTCAATAATTACCTAATACACAATAAAATTTCCTTTTCTTAGCTATTTCAACTCTACCTGTAGAAATTTAAGACAGGTGCTGGTCTTTTAGGTTGTCATGAGAACAAAAAAGATATTGTATCTCTTCCTGGCTGGGACCTGTTAACTGCCTTGCGAAATAAGCACCTAAATATGGAATTGCAATCGATAGACCACCTCCTTTCTTGATAAAAAGCACTTGCTAAATATGCAGGCACGATAAAGGTTTCTCAGAGAATATCGCAGTGTACTCTGTACATGAACTACAAATGCATGACATAAAGATTGAATTCTACATCACGTCATTGCAAACTCAAGCTTTTATGATGGGGAGAGTGTCATAAACTTTACACCTTAGTTCAATCTGCATGTAAAATGTCAGAAAGTCAGTGTAAAATAAACGTGTCTTAATCCTTTTTTTTTAAATCTAATATATACGAATAATTTTGAAAACTTTGATTCATTTCTCTTGTTTAACAGTCAGCGTCTTTAAAGGCAGATATTTTTAGCACCGCCTTCAAATATACCTGGTCTTGGTAACCCTGTCAATCAAGTGCATGAAGGTCTATCATTGGATGCTGGAGCTTGATTGACATTTACTTACTGGTCCCTGTGTATACCCTGTACACCTTCTTTGGGACTCATGGTGAACTTCTAATTAACGTTTGATCCTTTGATGTTTACCAATTAGGGTATACAGTAACTGTACATGTATTACTATGAAAATTTTTAAAATGACCGATAATATATGAATTAAATATATCTTTTGTATTTGAAAGAATTAGAATAATATAATATGCATTTTTTTAAATTAACCTTTGGTACATAAAACTTTTATTTTCAAATAATTAATATATTAATTTTACTATGCTGAAGGGGTAAACCTTAAGTCTAAATGTTATTCAGATAAAATTCAGAGCAGCTGTGTGAAGCTAATATTTTCTTTTTTTTATTCAGACAAGAATTTAATCTTTTATAGTATGTTTTCAAACAGTCAAAATTAAATCAATATATGATTGAAAAACCTTTTTACTCTTAATTTTAAAATTGTCTCAAAATCCCCAACACAGGTACAGTTTGAAACCTTGGGTATTTCACTGTGTATTAAATCACTTCCTGTGTACAGGGATTAGGAGACATATGATCACAGGTAAACTGCTAGCCCCAAGGCATTCACACCTGTACAAAGAAAGCCCCTCCCTCACCTGGAATTTACCACCCGGTAAAAAAAATCTCTACCTTTAAAATACAGACGGATATATACATGTACGTTTGACATCTGGCCTTTTTATACCCTCGGATAGAAGCAGAATTCAAATAATGTGTATAAAAAGCCTGGCGCAGTTAATTAATGAAGATTAATTTGGGGATCCTTTGTGGAAATCTATATGAAGAGTTCCCCTCCTAACTGAATCTTGCTTGGGAAAAATGTATGGTAGCTTTGTTTTACGTGACAAAAAGTTTATAATAATTGTATTATTCACCTGCGCCGAAGCGATTTGTGTGAAACACTATCCTGGTCCCCTATCTCATCCTTACCTAGTGATGCGTAGTATATATATTAAGCAAAACAGGGACAGGGAACCAGGCTATGTGAAACATTTAACAAAATTAAAAATGGCCGTCACGTGATCAACAAGGTCATGTGTAATCGTAACAAATATGTTCATGTATAGCCAAGATAACTCTCTATATGGATTGGCTGTACTTAAGTACATAACTTTAAAAAATACTCAAAATCGACCTTTGCAACGCAGTGTTACGTTTTAAACGCATTGAAAGCTATGAGAAGCCTTAACATTACAGCGTATTAAGGGATAAACCCTTGTATAACAAAAGGCGGTTGCATTTTGGACTGCAATTCAGATTTTTTTTTCTGTACTCGCAGGCAGAGAGAAATTAAAGAAACGACCCACAAGTTTTTGAAGTCTCAAGTTTTCGATTTGGAATTTGTTATTAAAACCTTTAACTTGTGTATATAATTACAATGATAAATTCTTAAACAATTCTATATTACACGATTTTGTCCCATATCACCTCTATATCACCAAATAGTAAATAGTAACTTATATTCTCGCTCGAATTTACAGGTAAATAAGAAAATATTACAAAGCTATTTGAATCAGATGCAATATAACAAAACATATAGCATTGTTTACAGGTCATTCAGAAACGTCACGATGGTGACGTCAATTTTTACAGGACATGGATAGAGTATAAACACGGATTTGGGAATGCCTCTAAGAACTATTGGATAGGTATGATCTTATGCAGAAATACATGTATTATAAAACTTCATTAATTTGAATCTCGTAATAAAAGGAGAATATACATGTATTCATGTACAGTTTCCCTGACAAGTTCAATATTGTCAACAAAGTTATGAAGGAACAATTTATACGATATCGTGTTAACACCTTATTCTCTGTCGACATTAGAACATTTAAATCTATGGACCATAAATTTGAAATTTTATTTTTATCTTTGTCAAGATAACTGACATTGCAATTTCTACAATGTTAATGTCAGAGAACACGTTTCTCAAATATTTATAATTTTCCCAAAGAATCTGCCTTTGAAGTATTGCTCCTTAAACAAGTTTCCTCACAAAAAATTGAGGAACCTTACCAGACTTGGGCAAGATACCACATTTTTAATATAATTCTAATTTTAATTATATTTTATTTAATTATATAATTCTAATTTTAATTTTATTTCCAATATAATCCTTATGGGTAATATTTTGAATCGCCAATGGCATGTTCTTAGAGTTTTTAGCCAAAGGTCTCTGTCGAGACTGTAGCTCTACTGCTTTGTACTTATTACAAGGAAAAGTTGCACTTGAACTTGAAACATTGGAACAGCAAATTATAAAATAATGATCTTTGATTAAGTATCTCTTTGTGGCAAAATAGCAATCAGATTAAAACTGTTAGGATGAGTAGCATTTTCGTAGAACATTACAGAAATTTTGATTTTAGTTACCATGGCAACATTAAAATAAAAAGAAACTGTTAAAGATAGTATGTTTCTAAGTGGAGTCTACTTGAACTCAGCATGGCCTCATTATATTAAAATAAGACAAGTCTGTAGGAGGAGTAGAATTCTTCAAGTATTTACAGAAATTTCAATATTAGTAACCATCTGATGTGCTGGTAGTTAAATATATATATATATATATATATATATATATATATATATATATATATATATATATATATATATATATATATATATATATATATATATATATTATAAAAGAAAAAGAAAATGAAGTTTCCAAATTTCATTTAACACAAGCGCTTTCTGGATCTCATAATCCGTCTTCAGGTGTACATAAATTGAACTGATTGTTTTGCTTAGTAACGTTAACTATGACGTCATGACATCATGAGAGTCTTTGCAGGGAAGGAAGTAATCTATGACGTCATAGTATGGCTACGTTACGTAAAAGTTAGGGAAAATCAAATTGGACAATAATGGACAATACATCACATATTTTTCAGTCTCAATAAACAAAGTAAACAGAAATTCTAATTGATGATATATAAAATTAGGTAATTTCTCAATGTTAATGTTTGTTCAGTTTTGGTGAAAAAAGATTTATGAAGTAGTTTTCTTTTGCTAATCTCATTGCAGTGGAATCGTTCCTAAGTTTATAAAAGGGGAACACACAGTAGTTTCCTTGTGAGCAAATATCGAAATGTTCACTGCATGGCGTGTTTCTTAGGCTCGGATTGTTAATTTGTTGGCGATGTACGCGCATGCGGGCGGTTAATTGGGTCCCGGTCTGGCCGATGTATTCCTCTCCGCAGTTGTTACACGTAATACAATAAAGGAGGTTTTTGCTCTTACAGGTCATATTTTCATTCACAAGAAATGTTTTTCCACACTTGAAAATAATAGAGGATCCTGTTCGTAGGTTAGGACAGGTACCGCATCTCGGATCACCGCATCTTGTTACGGAATATTGTTCTGGAGTGGTGTTGAATTTAGCTCTGGTCAATAGTCTTTTTAAATTTGGCGGTTGTCTTTGGCTGCGAATCAAATCCGATTTTGGTATAAGTTGATGAAGATCATTATCCCGTTCAATGATGGTAAAATTCTTTCTTGCCTCTTGAAATATATTAATGTGTTTCGGAATGAATGTTGTTACAAAAGGGATTAAGAATGGATCTTTTTCCTTTTTTCTGGTTGTTCTTAAAATATGCTGCGGAATTTTCTTGGATTCTTCTATGGCAGAAAGGATAAGATTTTCTGGATAATGTTGTGCTAGAAGAAATGTTTTTAGTTCGGTCAACCTTTGATTTCTAGTTTCTGTATCTTTCACAATCATACAAATCCTTCTGGCTAAGTTGTAAGGGATATTTCTTTTGGTGTGAGTAGGATGGCACGAAGTGAAGTTTAGATACGCACCAATATCTAAACTTCACTTCGTGCCATCCTACTCACACCAAAAGAAATATCCCTTACAACTTAGCCAGAAGGATTTGTATGACTGTGAAAGATACAGAAACTAGAAATCAAAGGTTGACCGAACTAAAAACATTTCTTCTAGCACAACATTATCCAGAAAATCTTATCCTTTCTGCCGTAGAAGAATCCAAGAAAATTCCGCAGCATATTTTAAGAACAACCAGAAAAAAGGACAAAGATCCATTCTTAATCCCTTTTGTAACAACATTCAATCCGAAACACATTAATATATTTCAAGAGGCAAGAAAGAATTTTACCATCATTGAACGGGATAATGATCTTCATCAACTTATACCAAAATCGGATTTGATTCGCAGCCAAAGACAACCGCCAAATTTAAAAAGACTATTGACCAGAGCTAAATTCAACACCACTCCAGAACAATATTCCGTAACAAGATGCGGTGATCCGAGATGCGGTACCTGTCCTAACCTACGAACAGGATCCTCTATTATTTTCAAGTGTGGAAAAACATTTCTTGTGAATGAAAATATGACCTGTAAGAGCAAAAACCTCCTTTATTGTATTACGTGTAACAACTGCGGAGAGGAATACATCGGCCAGACCGGGACCCAATTAACCGCCCGCATGCGCGTACATCGCCAACAAATTAACAATCCGAGCCTAAGAAACACGCCATGCAGTGAACATTTCGATATTTGCTCACAAGGAAACTACTGTGTGTTCCCCTTTTATAAACTTAGGAACGATTCCACTGCAATGAGATTAGCAAAAGAAAACTACTTCATAAATCTTTTTTCACCAAAACTGAACAAACATTAACATTGAGAAATTACCTAATTTTATATATCATCAATTAGAATTTCTGTTTACTTTGTTTATTGAGACTGAAAAATATGTGATGTATTGTCCATTATTGTCCAATTTGATTTTCCCTAACTTTTACGTAACGTAGCCATACTATGACGTCATAGATTACTTCCTTCCCTGCAAAGACTCTCATGATGTCATGACGTCATAGTTAACGTTACTAAGCAAAACAATCAGTTCAATTTATGTACACCTGAAGACGGATTATGAGATCCAGAAAGCGCTTGTGTTAAATGAAATTTGGAAACTTCATTTTCTTTTTCTTTTATAATTTTTTTCACCTGTGTGAAATCGACTGTGAACTATTTTCAACTATATATATATATATATATATATATATATATATATATATATATATATATATATATATATATATATATATATTCTTACAGAATAGTGTCTTTACATCAGTCTTGTGTTAAACATTCCAGTTTCTACACCTTTCATCGAACTAATTGATAACTATTAAAAATTTTGATGATACAGGTTGTTAAATTTTTTGAACATATAAATTGTAAAATAAAAATGTTTATGTCATTTTCATTGCGTAAGAAAGGTGATAGGCATTTAAGGGGGCCGACTATAGTTTCCATTGCGCAATATTTCGCGCATCATAGTAAAATGAGGCGTATTTATTGTTTTAATGCAACTTTTTTCGCTTAATTATTAAAAAATTAAACAAAATTAAGAAATTATAGGTATAAAAATGTAATTACGATTTGATATAACTGATTATTTAACCGATTTTGCCATTGATAGGTAGGTTGACGTCGCTGCAGTGTCTTTTTGATGTTATGTTAATCTGTAGCTCTTAAAGAAAGGGGTAATAAAAATATTATTAAAGAAAAAGTAATAAACATACACTCTTAAAATTTAAAACAAAGAAATTTTAGAACATCTCCAACATTTTTTATTATGTTTTCAGGTGAATCAATTATGTTTGTCATATTTTGTAGTACTCTATAAAAATAGTAAAATATGCTAATTTTTTGCATTTTGAGATGCCCCCTCTGTTAACAAGACGGTAGAACTTTGTGTTTCTTACATATATTGTATAATATAGTATTACTCATAAAATATTATAGTTTGAACAAAATGTCTATTGTAGTATTTGTATAATTAGCTTTAGAGTGCTAAAAAATGGCATTTTCCTATATAATCCTATAGTAAATGTACCTGTATTTTGAGACGATCCCTAAAAAATACCTGGACGGTAGATTTCCCCCAAACTTTGCATGTTAACTGAAGTTAATGTAAGTTACATATGGTATAAAAATGAAGAGTTTCACTATTGTAGTTTTTACACAATAAAACTATAGTCGGCCCCCTTAATTTACAATATGTGTTATAACATCAAACAAGAAAGTAAATACTAGTCACAATATGGTAGATAATTATGAAAAATTGAAACATTTCAGCTTCCCTATCCCCTCTAATTGATTGATCAACAATATATTACAAATCTCTCTAGTACTACAATATTTGTCTACAAGTCAACGAAGCACATTATGTGTTACATGAATAGAAAAAACAATTTTGAAGAAATATGTGCCATAAAGTAATATGCCTGTCTTTCCCCTTTTTTAAGGAAATGACGCAATCTATGAGTTGACAAAGAACAAAGGCCAGGAACTCCGGGTTGAGCTACAAAGATTTAATGGTGACAAAGTATTCGCCCAGTACTCCACATTTTATGTTGGGAACGAAGACAGTAAATACGTACTTCCAGTGTCGGGGTATTCAGGAACCGCAGGTAGATTTACTCATAACAATGATGCAATATATATTGTTCAGTCATCACCAGGGATTGAAATATCAGTTTGTAATTTAGATCGGATTATTTTGACTGGATAGAAAAATTGATTTATATAATTTAGAGTTTGTTGCTTACGTCACAATTTGACATACATTAAGAAAGTTTTGCTTGATGTCACATTTTCATTTCGTTTTTTATAAAGACATTTTTGAATGGATATTACCTTAATATTTACACTTTAAAATGATAAAAAATTATATTATGAAGAAAAATTTAAATAACAACGCAAGTTATACTTGTAAAAAAATGAATTGCAATATTTTAATCTCTTTAAAAAAAAAAACTTTCTTTAACGCGTTAACTGTCCCAATCAAACTTTCAAGGTTCTTTAACGCGTTAACTGTCCCAATCAAACTTTCAAGGTTATACAGTATAACGTGGGTAATTATTATTTCATTCCTTGAATATTTAGTATTGCAATGCTAATAAATGAAATAAGTATGTAGACTCATTTCGGTGTGATTACTTTTGTAATCATTAATTAAACAACATGCAGCAAAATGACTAAGCAAAAAAACCACTTAAAAGCACTTGTGATATCATCAATAATCAAGATAAATGATATAACGTACATACACATTCAAATTATATTTACTAATAACCTACAGTATACATGAGTCTAGGACAACAGTGATAACTGTGCAGGTTACGATGTTATGTTATTTTCTCATTGAATTATAGATTACAACGTTATATAAACTCTGTTGTAGGTGACAGTTTGGATTATCACAGTGGAATGCAATTTAGTACAAAGGATCAGGACAACGACAAATGGAGTACTGTTAACTGTGCTGAAAAGCGACGCGGAGCCTGGTGGTACAACAATTGTACCACCTCAAACCTTAACGGAGAGTACGGACAGTCTGGTGTGACTGGTAAAAGCTACCCGGTATGGTATGACTGGAAAGGAAAGGAAGCATTAAAACAGACTGTGATGATGATTAGACACAAAAACTAGAAATCATTTATTACCAGATCTCACATTACATTACCAATCCGATTTATTTTATTTTTGTGAAACGAATAGCAATGATATGTTGTTTTTGTATTTAAGTACAGATTCTTTAGACAATTAAAGTAAGTTCCTTCTTCTTAAATATTCACACCATTTAATTAGATTTTTAACAATCATATTTTCTTTCTATAAACGCATAAATGTTTTTTATAATCAAGATTACAGTTATAAGAAATAAAGAAACCTCAAAGGTGAAAGAGTGTGTGTATTTTAATTCTACACATCATATTTGCATAGAAAAATACCTTTTCACAGAACTGTCGTAGGGTCTGCCCTGAGATATTAAGATAAAACATTAATGATATTAATAAGATCTGTCACGACATTCATCAAAAATATAAAACAAACGTTATTTCCATGAATTCAGTTCCCACTACATTCAAATCTTAAATTCTGAAATACATTTCTAACTTAGGAGAAGAAAACGCAAAAGAAATCATAATTCAGCAATTTTTATTGCTAAAATAAGGAAACAAGTGGCATCAAAAGTTGATATCATTACATCCGGCGGGAGGGGGGGGGGGGGGAGGAAGTCTACACACCAGAGAAACCTGAGCATGAAAAGCAGTTAGATAATATTAAGAAGCAGAAGACATAAGAGGATACTACCGTAAATCTGGGAATTTTTACATCGATTTTACTTTGCATATCTGGGTCAAAATGCTGTTGATTATATTTTTTACGTTTCAAAATTTTGCGAATGACCACTACTTTGTTTACATCTTCTTATTGTTGAATTATTTTTAAGAAAAAAATTTTTCGAATGCAATGAACTTGCAAATTTGCTAAAAATGTATCTACAGTTTTACCTAATTTTCAAAATATTTAACTCTTCTAAAAGATTATCAGGCTACTGACTTGACCCCCCCCCCGGGGGGGGGGGGGCAAAATCAAAATACCAAAACCTTACTGCACATCTACATGACACCACTAACCATCTCCCAAAAGATGATTAGGCTGCTGAATAAAATGTAGAAGGAGTTCAAGGAAGTCGGGGCTTTTAGCATAAAAAAACCTCATTTTTCGACTCCAATTTGACCCCCCGGGGCAAAACCAAATACCGAAAACTTACTGCACTTCTACAGGTCGGAGAGAATGCTCGAAATCGGGTATTATCCGTGAAATCGCGTATAATACTCGATATTAGGGTATCGTTGAATCCGCGAAATCGGGTATAGGAGGTGTAATCACCTAATAAAACTTAAACAATGGGATGGCGCATGTTGCCGAGTTAACTTTCATCTAGATACACATGTTTTCTAAAGGTATCACTAGCCAGGTAAGAATTTGGACTTCAAGATTAATGCGCTCGGGACAACAAATACCCGTGGAGCTCAGTACATTTCATGATCTGCACACAAAAAGGCGTTCGATTTGCTTTATATTTTTCCTTATGTTGAAAGAATATGCATCTTCCTTATGTTCATTCCCAACACAACAGAATTGTAAAGTATCAGAATTCGGGAATTTATAATAATTCCACATCAACATGACAAACATGAACAATTGGTAAATATATCAAATTATACGGAAACACATTTCACACACCATATATAATGTCATGTATAAACAAGGGATTGTCTATAATCGTATCTAATTATGCGTCATTAAATAAATTACTTTCACATTCATCTTGTGCAAAAAATCAAATTTATTTATGAATGTATAAATAATGTAATGATAAAAATGTCTAAAATTTCGGCTAAAAGAACCTTTTTTCTCTTTTTTTTTGAAAATCTTTTCTATTTTATTTATCATTCAAACAAATTTTGCAGAATATGTATTCAACATTTTAGCAGAGACAGTGATAGTGTCAGTAATACAGCTTATGAGAGAACATAACTGTTGATCGTTTAACGCTAAGTCATAAATATTTTACCACTTCTTGGCGACTTCAAAGGGGGGCTAAAGACTTCTTGACCACCTCTGACAAAACAACCTCGACTGTGTTCTACATGTGTCCAAGAGACCTCTCTTTGAATGTCACGGTCGGTTAAACATATATTTTTAATCGTAGGGAAGATTTCTTCATCATATACATTGTAGGTAAACAAAAAGCAACCTGTTATTTTCTAAAACAATATAAGACTACAAGTAACTAGAATTCATGTTTTATTTTTTAAACACATTTTTTCATTATAGATTAGTATTAGGACAAGTTATTGCCATTAGTAATACGTATCATAGATAAAATAACTAAAAGAGAACTGTGACATATATCTAGAACCAATCAGATAGTGCGTTGTATTAGCATATTATAATGAGGTATAAGATAGCGATATAATAAAATATAGAAGGTAAAGAGGTAAAATTTACCCTGTCTATCAAATAGTATGATAAAGAAAGGAAGTGGCTACGATTTTTATGAAATTTTAATGTCCGATGAGAAGTTATATTCCCAAAAAGTAAGACAAGAATTTCCAAGGCGATTAAACACTCCTTTATCTCAGTTTGTTCATTAACATGTTCATAATCGTAAAAACTATAAGAAATATGGAAACTTGACTATGTAATTTATATTTCAATATGACTGTACCTCAATCTAATGTATTTTAACTTCATGAAAAGATGTAAACATTTTACTTTTATCTATACCCCCCCCCCAAAAAAAAAAAAAAGAAAATCCTGTTCATATGACTTCACGCTCTCAATTTTCACACAAATGCATAAAATAAAGTTAAACTAGTATTTTTTGTATCGATTAAAATGCAACCAAAAAATTTACGGTGTATTTGAATAAAAATTCATGCTAAATTGACATAAAAAAGAGATACTCACCTTGAATTATCTATTTTCAAACTGTTTTCTCGTGGGTATTTATTTCATCTTATTTTATTTTCTTCTTTATAATAACGTTGGTATTCTATTATTGCAGAGATATAAAATCATGACTCGCTTATACTGTACTCTCTAACTGTTAGGAGTAATTTATATTTCACGAGAAATGGACGCCATACATTTTTCAGTAAAAATACATAACACGGCGTTAGTCGTTTAATTTCTTTATTTCACGTTTTGTGAATAGTGCTTAAATTAGAAAATTAAGTTTATGGAATGCTTTAATGGGAAATAAAGACAAACGAAGTGTAGTTGTTTGTTTTTAGAAATTACATTGAAAAATAATAACGCCATTGTGTCCTCTTTGTTACCCCTGCAGTGTTTGTCGCGTGATTTTAAACTTATTTGAGAACCTTATGAATTAGGTTTAATAAAAATAAATCACAAAATACTGATGTACAAGTAACAGTTACTGGCATAATGCGCCGTTGCTTTATTCTTTAGTTTTTATAGAAAGTTGCACGGAATACCCGATTTCGCGGATTCAACGATACCCTAATATCGAGTATTATACGCGATTTCACGGATAATACCCGATTTCGAGTATTCTCTCCGACCTGTCCACACGACACCATCAAATATCTCCCAAAAGATGATTTGGCTGCTGAGTAAAATGTAGAAGGAGTTCAGGGAAGACGGGGCTTTTAGCATAAAAAACATCATTTGTCGACCCCAATTTGACCCCGTGAGGCAAAATCAAAATTCCGAAACCTTACTGCACATCTACATGATAATTTTGTTTGACAATACTTTCTAAAATCCATAGCATCCATAAATAACTACAAAACTATGAATAGGGCATAAAACAAAATCCAGAATTCTGGTTTAAAAATAAAGATATCAATCAGCCAAACTTGTCCATGAAATTTATTAGGACCGTAGATTTCTAAACCAAATTTCTAAAATAGGCATTCCTTTCTGTTGGAAATATAAGTATTCATTAACATATATAGAAATATAGTAAAGAGTGTTCGGCAGTTTTTGTAACGGGTACCTGCTCTAATGCCTGCCTCATCAGGGGTCCAGTGTATTCTTGTGGTAAGCATGATCTAAAAATTATATCATAATCGCCTTTGATTTTGTCTTTGCTATAAGTTTAATTGGTTTTAGGTAAATATTTCTTTGCATCTTGTGTCTGTTTTCGTTTCGTTTCAGTATTTCACGATGCGTTTTTAGTCCGTTGACTCTCGGATTAAATTTTGTAGCCACAACCAATTTATTGTGGGGTCTCAATTGGTCGTTACTTTTATTTAGAATATCATGTCTGTCTGTTCCTATTATTCCTGTGATAATAGGATCCATTTCTGTATCAGAGAAGCCTCCCTTTGACAATGATTACTTAAAGTCTTGTAGAATAATACTGAGGGCAGTGTCATTGGTATTTCTCACATATCTTTTGTATTTACCTTTAAAGAAACCTTTGAACACTGCAGGATTGTGAGAACTCTCTCTGTGTAAATATTGGAAATTGTAATTGTTTGTTGGTTTCATTTAAGATTTGATACCAAGTTTGTTTGATTCTTGAAATTTTCTTCCTTTATACACTTTTGTGTCTAAAATGTTTACTGAATCAACAGAGATTTCAAGGGCGAATTTTAAGTGCGGATGACACAGATTGCCAAGTTCAAAGAAATCAAGAATATCAGTCTCTCATATCCCGATAGATGTTTAAAAATGATACCTTATTTCTTAACTAAACACCATTTTACGTATCTTTGTACATGCCGTTATAGATAAATTCTCTTTACATGGCATGATCAGTTCCCAAGTTACTTGATGTACACATATGACCTCATCGGAAGTAAATTTTAATCAAAATGGCAGACACAGCATAAGAAAATAAAAGCATTTTATATTTCTTAATATTTCATGTTCCTATTAATTTTCTAGAGTTAAAAACCAATATCAGGAACACTTGTGATCTGAAATTGATGTCATCTCACCTACTATTACATCATGATGAATAACTGATTCAGTCAAGGTAGAGAAATGATTTATTACTGTTGAAGTATAATTGAAATTATTAAAGAAAAAACATACTTAGTGGTGGAGTAGGACCATGAAAATTCAAATTTGATAACTCCTAAGCTTGCTCTATCAAAATCCATGAAAAAACTCAAATTGCGTAAAAATTCTTCTCATGCAATTAAAAACGTCCCATTATGGACTTGAAGGGCTTATCTTAACAATAATTCCTTTCAAAATACAAATTATACTAAGAACAAATACGGATCTCTCCTTTGATGGGTCACACCAACCGTGAACTCTCTGTGATGATTAGGTCAACAGAATAATTTTCCGATATTTTAGCCACATCTCTTTCAATGCTTTTTATATGTCAGTTTTTAATATTTCAAAGTTGTGAGTCTGTGTTTGTTTCTAGAATGAAGATTTATTACTCGTCTAACAAATCATGTCTTGACTGAATCCATTACACTGAATACTTTATCGAAGAACAAACGAAAGGAAACTAATAAAACAAAATGATATATTAAATACTCACTTTTAAATACTCCTATATTGAAACCCTGCCGTAGATAATTGCTTTAGGTTTCATTAGGTTTAGGTTTTATGGGCTTCGTTCCATCATTTACGGCATTAATCAATGTAATGAAATAAACAGATTTGTAATCTGCAGGTTTGTAGCTGAAATATATATATATATAAGTGCAAGATGTTTCTTTTTTAATTATTAACTACAACACTCAACTATGGAAACCATCAACTGAGACCTCACAAATAATAATCGGCATCTTTATGGAAAGCTATAAATGTTTGCGTGAAAAAATAGGAATTCCAAAACAGATGATCAACAACCAGAAGTCACAGACTAAAACAATGTTTGCCGTGTCATTGATAAAAACTTCTCTATATTTAATTGGTCAATTTCTATGTCTGTTACACACAGGATATTCACAATGCTTCGACCCCAAAACTTTGATTATCAGCAATGTTGACAATTCCTCGGTACCTGGTTTTAAATTTTTGACCAATGCTGACATTGGACTGTGTATGATGGTCTGTCACAAGTTTGAGTTGTGTCGCTCGGTGGATTGGATACGAGAAAAGAAGACATGTAGGCTAAACACAAGATTCGCTAC
>NW_026927334.1:0-30913 GCF_032062105.1 Saccostrea cuccullata | reverse complement strand
CCAAAGGCTCAATCAAGCTTAAGGTCGTTGAGGTATTTGCAACTCTTACTCTAACAAATGCTTATATCTCTCTCTCCCCCCCCTTTTCCTTAAAAAAAAAAAATCAAAGCAGCATAGAGAAAATGTCTACAAGTCAAAAGACACGATATATCGACATAAGATTCGGAGTAAAAGCAAGAAGAGACCTTAAAGAAAGTGTCCTGAGAGTTTTAAGGTGAGTCTCTAAAATATAATGAAATTCTAGTGAAAATCGGCAAAATCTGCATTTTTTTCTGTCTGAAATTTAGTTAATTGCTGAGCATAAAAATTAATTAAAGCCCGTATTGGCTATTTCTGCAATGGTTGTTAATATCATTCGATTCTCCTGCTCTATTACGACATTTTAATGCCAAGTATTCTTGCTTTCTTTAGTGTATGGAATTTATTTCAATTTTATTTGGATTTAATATTAATGGAATGAATCTTCATTTCATCTGAAATTTGATTTTTTTCCCCCTAGAATAACACAATCCCAAGAAATAGCGACTTTCAGCATAGTAAAAAGAAATACACGTTTCTTCCTTGTGTTTCCCATCTCGAATTTCATGTTTTGAATTTTATTTATGCTACTTACAATGAATTTCATGCCTATTTCGGCCAGGAATGTTAAAATCCGAACCCGATTCTCTGTATTTCCTTTTCCATAATTACAAACTGCCTTGCATCTCTCGCTATCTTTCTCACATGCTCTTAAATGATTTATCGCCATCCATTTCAAACATAAAACAACTCAAATCGGATATTTTCAAACATCTCTTTAATACATGTATAATGCACATATGATGCAGGTACACATGGGACAGTTCACAACGTTTTCACTTACGCTTCCGTCTTGATGCGCAGATCAAATGCATGTTATTCATATTAATAGGTATATCATTATTTTAATCAGACCCTACCCCTTACATCTTAACTTGAAAACAATCTCATTCAAGCTCATATATACACCTAGGAGCGTGTTACAATGTTTTTTATGCGCTCTCTTTGCGTGATCAATGAATTCGTCCCTATCCCCGAGTCGGTCGACTACAAACAATCTAGGAAGTCTGTTTACTGTAAACTTATACCAACTGCGAGCCCGATCTAAATTCTTAGTAGAGAAATGAGAATTTTGCTGTTTTATTTATTTTCTTGCTTTTTTCCTACTTTTTTCAGCCCAAATGATATTGAAACACTTAAAAAGGTGGAAAGACGTCTTATTGTTCTCTGAACAATTAGTTTACTAGTGATTAATTAAGTCTTTCCACCTTTCTGTGGAAAGACTTCTTGAAATGCTTATGTTTATTATTATTTTTCCGTTATCGACTTTTGAACCGAAAGACTTATCGAAAAACTTTTTGCTTCATGACACTGGAAAACAAAAGTTATTTCGAAAAACTACCCAAGGCGTACGACCTATGACCCCTTTCGGAGTTACGACCCCTTTCGCAATAAAAGCTTGTTATCGCTACTCCTCCGAAACCGTAAACCGTAGAGATACAAAACCTTCAACAATGTCTACGACTACTTTAGGAGACTCTTGAATCTATTCATTGTGAAAGGATTCGTAAACCCCTACAATGAATTATTGCCCCTGAATGTTTGCGATGTTTACAATAAACAAGATCTTTTCTTAAACGACAAGGCGTAGAGACATGGGGCCAACTGCCAAAGATTCATTGACCTTTGACCTTGAAATTAAGGTCAAGGTCAAAGGTCAAGGTCATTCATAATATGTAAAATTAAGCATTTTTTATAGCTCTTTTGTTCTTAACCAACTTCTAAACATCTTTGCAGCTTCAATATGTACTCTTGAAACCATTTCAGAGATTTCATTCTTGTCCCCTAAAATTGACCCCTCCAAAAGTTAGTGCCCCCTTCAGTGAAAACCCTTGTTATCGCTACTCCTCCGAACCCGTAAACCGTAGAAGTACGAAACCTTCGACAATGTCTGCGACTAGTTAAGTACACTTTCCAATCTATTCAGAGCAAAAGAATTTGTAAACCATGTAAGAAGTTATTGTCCCTGACAGTTTATGATGTTAAGGAAGAACTTAAAACTTCTTAACGACAAGTCGTAAAGACATGTGGCCAAGCGTATGAGATATGTTGCCCTTTGACCTTGAATCTAAGGTCAAAGTCAAAGGTCAAGGTCATTGAAAAAAGTATGAAATTGCTTATACATGTTTATTTTTACAGAATGAATTTGACTTTTGACATTGATAGTTGACCTTGACCTTTGACCTTGATACCATCAAATCTATCAAATATCCTTATAAAACTGTTTTCAAATGTCTCTCTGTACCCGTCAAGCCTGACGTATAAAAAAGTTCTTCCTCCTTGTGAGAAAAGCCTTCAAATCTTTACGCATTCAAAACCATTGACCGTAGCGATGAGAAACCTTAAACAGTGTCTTCGACAACTTTAAAAACTTTTACCTTCAAATTTAGGTCAAGGTCAAAGGTCAAGGTCATTCAAAACACATATTATTAGGTCTTTCCACCTTTCTGTGGAAAGATCTCTTGAAATGCTTATGTTTATTATTATTCTTTTTCCGCCGGACTTTTGAAACTGCAAGACTTATCGAAAAACTTTGTAGTTCATGATACTGGATATCAAAAGTTATTCTGAAAAATGACCCAACGTATTTGAACTTTGACCCCTTACTCAATTATTACCCCATTTGTCGTAAAGCCTGTTATCGCTACTCCTCCGAACCCGTAAACCGCAGAGTTTCCAGACCTTCACCTATGTCTACGACTTAATTAGTACACTTTAATCCTTCATTGCGAAAGGATTCGTAAACTCCTATGATGAATTATTGCCCCTGAATGATTGCGATGTTTAGGAATATAAAATTTTTTTCTTAAACAATATGTCATAGAGACATTTGGCCAACTGCAAAAGATTCTTTAACCTTTGACCTTAAAATTGAGGTCAAGGTCAAAGGTCAAGGTCATTCAAAATATGAAAAATTAAGCTCTTTTAATACCTCTTTTGTTCTTTACCAAATTTTAAACATCTCTGTATCTTCAATATGTACTCTTAAAACCATTTCAGAGATTTCATTCTTGTCCCCTAAGGTTGACCCCTCTAAAAGTTAGTGCCCCCTTCAGTGTAAACCCTTGTTATCGCTACTCCTCCGAAACCGTTAACCGTAGAAGTACGAAACCTTCAACAATGTCTGCGACTAATTTAGAACACTTCTCATTCCATTAGTGCGAAAGAATTCGTAAACCATTTTTAGTAGTTATTGCCCCTGCCGGTTTATGATGTTTACAAAGAGCTTAAAACTTCTTAACAACAAGTCGTAAAGACATGGGCCCAACTGCATGAGATCTTTTGACCTTTGACCTTGAAGAATAGGTCAAGGTCAAAGGTCAAGGTCATTGAAAAACTAGAGAAATTGTTGATTTAAGCTTAAAATCCAAATGACCTTGACCTTTGACCTTGATATTTGACCTTGACCTTTGACCTTGACCCCTTACTCAAAAAGTTGTAAAGAAATATTCATTACCTTTATCTATAATCAGCTTCAAGTGTTAATCTCAGGTCTATTTCTCTCTTTCCTTTCTTTTTTTGGATGACCTTGACCTTTGACCTTGATAAATGACCTTGACCTTTGACCCCCTATTAGCCCAAAGGTCTCAATCAAGCTTAAGGTCGTCGAGGTATTTTCAACTATTACTTTAACAAATGCTTATACCCCCCCCCCCCTTCTTAAAAAAAATAAAATCAACAGCAGCATAGAGAAAATGTCTTTAAGTCAAAAGACACGGTATATCGACATAAGATTCGGAGTAAAAGCAAGAAGAGACCTTAAAGAAAGTGTCCTGAGAGTTTTAAGGTGAGTCTCTAAAATATAATGAAATTCTGGTGATAATCGGCAAAATCTGCTTTTTTTTTTCTGTCTGAAATTTAGATATTGCTGAGCATAAAAATTAACTAACACCCGTATGGGCTATTTCTGCAATTTTTGTTTATATCATTCGATTCTTCTGCTCTATTACGACATTTTAATGCCAAATATTCTTGCTTTCTTTTGGGTATGGAATTTATTTCAATTTTATTTAGATTTAATATTAATGTTATGAATCTTGATTTCATTTGAAATTGCAAGAAATAGCGACTTTCAGCATAGTAAAAAGAAATACACGTTTCTTCCTTGTGTTTCCCATCTCGAATTACATGTTTAGAATTTTATTTATGCTACTTACAATGAGTTTCATGCCTATTTCGGCCAGGAATGTTAAAATCCGAACCCGATTCTCTGATTTCCTTTTCCATAATTACAGACTGCCTTGCATCTCTCGCTCATCTTTCTCACATGCTCTTAAATGATTTATCGCCATCCATTTCAAACATAAAACAACTCAAATCGGATATTTTCAAACATCTCTTTAATACATGTATAATGCACATATGATGCAGGTACACATGGGACAGTTCACAACGTTTTCACTTACGCTTCCGTCTTGATGCGCAGATCAAATGCATGTTATTCATATTAATAGGTATATCATTATTTTAATCAGACCCTACCCCTTACATCTTAACTTGAAAACAATCTCATTCAAGCTCATATATACACCTAGGAGCGTGTTACAATGTTTTTTATGCGCTCTCTTTGCGTGATCAATGAATTCGTCCCTATCCCCGAGTCGGTCGACTACAAACAATCTAGGAAGTCTGTTTACTGTAAACTTATACCAACTGCGAGCCCGATCTAAATTCTTAGTAGAGAAATGAGAATTTTGCTGTTTTATTTATTTTCTTGCTTTTTTCCCTACTTTTTTCAGCCCAAATGATATTGAAACACTTAAAAAGGTGGAAAGACGTCTTATTGTTCTCTGAACAATTAGTTTACTAGTGATTAATTAAGTCTTTCCACCTTTCTGTGGAAAGACTTCTTGAAATGCTTATGTTTATTATTATTTTTCCGTTATCGACTTTTGAACCGAAAGACTTATCGAAAAACTTTTTGCTTCATGACACTGGAAAACAAAAGTTATTTCGAAAAACTACCCAAGGCGTACGACCTATGACCCCTTTCGGAGTTACGACCCCTTTCGCAATAAAAGCTTGTTATCGCTACTCCTCCGAAACCGTAAACCGTAGAGATACAAAACCTTCAACAATGTCTACGACTACTTTAGGAGACTCTTGAATCTATTCATTGTGAAAGGATTCGTAAACCCCTACAATGAATTATTGCCCCTGAATGTTTGCGATGTTTACAATAAACAAGATCTTTTCTTAAACGACAAGGCGTAGAGACATGGGGCCAACTGCCAAAGATTCATTGACCTTTGACCTTGAAATTAAGGTCAAGGTCAAAGGTCAAGGTCATTCATAATATGTAAAATTAAGCATTTTTTATAGCTCTTTTGTTCTTAACCAACTTCTAAACATCTTTGCAGCTTCAATATGTACTCTTGAAACCATTTCAGAGATTTCATTCTTGTCCCCTAAAATTGACCCCTCCAAAAGTTAGTGCCCCCTTCAGTGAAAACCCTTGTTATCGCTACTCCTCCGAACCCGTAAACCGTAGAAGTACGAAACCTTCGACAATGTCTGCGACTAGTTAAGTACACTTTCCAATCTATTCAGAGCAAAAGAATTTGTAAACCATGTAAGAAGTTATTGTCCCTGACAGTTTATGATGTTAAGGAAGAACTTAAAACTTCTTAACGACAAGTCGTAAAGACATGTGGCCAAGCGTATGAGATATGTTGCCCTTTGACCTTGAATCTAAGGTCAAAGTCAAAGGTCAAGGTCATTGAAAAAAGTATGAAATTGCTTATACATGTTTATTTTTACAGAATGAATTTGACTTTTGACATTGATAGTTGACCTTGACCTTTGACCTTGATACCATCAAATCTATCAAATATCCTTATAAAACTGTTTTCAAATGTCTCTCTGTACCCGTCAAGCCTGACGTATAAAAAAGTTCTTCCTCCTTGTGAGAAAAGCCTTCAAATCTTTACGCATTCAAAACCATTGACCGTAGCGATGAGAAACCTTAAACAGTGTCTTCGACAACTTTAAAAACTTTTACCTTCAAATTTAGGTCAAGGTCAAAGGTCAAGGTCATTCAAAACACATATTATTAGGTCTTTCCACCTTTCTGTGGAAAGATCTCTTGAAATGCTTATGTTTATTATTATTCTTTTTCCGCCGGACTTTTGAAACTGCAAGACTTATCGAAAAACTTTGTAGTTCATGATACTGGATATCAAAAGTTATTCTGAAAAATGACCCAACGTATTTGAACTTTGACCCCTTACTCAATTATTACCCCATTTGTCGTAAAGCCTGTTATCGCTACTCCTCCGAACCCGTAAACCGCAGAGTTTCCAGACCTTCACCTATGTCTACGACTTAATTAGTACACTTTAATCCTTCATTGCGAAAGGATTCGTAAACTCCTATGATGAATTATTGCCCCTGAATGATTGCGATGTTTAGGAATATAAAATTTTTTTCTTAAACAATATGTCATAGAGACATTTGGCCAACTGCAAAAGATTCTTTAACCTTTGACCTTAAAATTGAGGTCAAGGTCAAAGGTCAAGGTCATTCAAAATATGAAAAATTAAGCTCTTTTAATACCTCTTTTGTTCTTTACCAAATTTTAAACATCTCTGTATCTTCAATATGTACTCTTAAAACCATTTCAGAGATTTCATTCTTGTCCCCTAAGGTTGACCCCTCTAAAAGTTAGTGCCCCCTTCAGTGTAAACCCTTGTTATCGCTACTCCTCCGAAACCGTTAACCGTAGAAGTACGAAACCTTCAACAATGTCTGCGACTAATTTAGAACACTTCTCATTCCATTAGTGCGAAAGAATTCGTAAACCATTTTTAGTAGTTATTGCCCCTGCCGGTTTATGATGTTTACAAAGAGCTTAAAACTTCTTAACAACAAGTCGTAAAGACATGGGCCCAACTGCATGAGATCTTTTGACCTTTGACCTTGAAGAATAGGTCAAGGTCAAAGGTCAAGGTCATTGAAAAACTAGAGAAATTGTTGATTTAAGCTTAAAATCCAAATGACCTTGACCTTTGACCTTGATATTTGACCTTGACCTTTGACCTTGACCCCTTACTCAAAAAGTTGTAAAGAAATATTCATTACCTTTATCTATAATCAGCTTCAAGTGTTAATCTCAGGTCTATTTCTCTCTTTCCTTTCTTTTTTTGGATGACCTTGACCTTTGACCTTGATAAATGACCTTGACCTTTGACCCCCTATTAGCCCAAAGGTCTCAATCAAGCTTAAGGTCGTCGAGGTATTTTCAACTATTACTTTAACAAATGCTTATACCCCCCCCCCCTTCTTAAAAAAAATAAAATCAACAGCAGCATAGAGAAAATGTCTTTAAGTCAAAAGACACGGTATATCGACATAAGATTCGGAGTAAAAGCAAGAAGAGACCTTAAAGAAAGTGTCCTGAGAGTTTTAAGGTGAGTCTCTAAAATATAATGAAATTCTGGTGATAATCGGCAAAATCTGCTTTTTTTTTTCTGTCTGAAATTTAGATATTGCTGAGCATAAAAATTAACTAACACCCGTATGGGCTATTTCTGCAATTTTTGTTTATATCATTCGATTCTTCTGCTCTATTACGACATTTTAATGCCAAATATTCTTGCTTTCTTTTGGGTATGGAATTTATTTCAATTTTATTTAGATTTAATATTAATGTTATGAATCTTGATTTCATTTGAAATTGCAAGAAATAGCGACTTTCAGCATAGTAAAAAGAAATACACGTTTCTTCCTTGTGTTTCCCATCTCGAATTACATGTTTAGAATTTTATTTATGCTACTTACAATGAGTTTCATGCCTATTTCGGCCAGGAATGTTAAAATCCGAACCCGATTCTCTGATTTCCTTTTCCATAATTACAGACTGCCTTGCATCTCTCGCTCATCTTTCTCACATGCTCTTAAATGATTTATCGCCATCCATTTCAAACATAAAACAACTCAAATCGGATATTTTCAAACATCTCTTTAATACATGTATAATGCACATATGATGCAGGTACACATGGGACAGTTCACAACGTTTTCACTTACGCTTCCGTCTTGATGCGCAGATCAAATGCATGTTATTCATATTAATAGGTATATCATTATTTTAATCAGACCCTACCCCTTACATCTTAACTTGAAAACAATCTCATTCAAGCTCATATATACACCTAGGAGCGTGTTACAATGTTTTTTATGCGCTCTCTTTGCGTGATCAATGAATTCGTCCCTATCCCCGAGTCGGTCGACTACAAACAATCTAGGAAGTCTGTTTACTGTAAACTTATACCAACTGCGAGCCCGATCTAAATTCTTAGTAGAGAAATGAGAATTTTGCTGTTTTATTTATTTTCTTGCTTTTTTCCCTACTTTTTTCAGCCCAAATGATATTGAAACACTTAAAAAGGTGGAAAGACGTCTTATTGTTCTCTGAACAATTAGTTTACTAGTGATTAATTAAGTCTTTCCACCTTTCTGTGGAAAGACTTCTTGAAATGCTTATGTTTATTATTATTTTTCCGTTATCGACTTTTGAACCGAAAGACTTATCGAAAAACTTTTTGCTTCATGACACTGGAAAACAAAAGTTATTTCGAAAAACTACCCAAGGCGTACGACCTATGACCCCTTTCGGAGTTACGACCCCTTTCGCAATAAAAGCTTGTTATCGCTACTCCTCCGAAACCGTAAACCGTAGAGATACAAAACCTTCAACAATGTCTACGACTACTTTAGGAGACTCTTGAATCTATTCATTGTGAAAGGATTCGTAAACCCCTACAATGAATTATTGCCCCTGAATGTTTGCGATGTTTACAATAAACAAGATCTTTTCTTAAACGACAAGGCGTAGAGACATGGGGCCAACTGCCAAAGATTCATTGACCTTTGACCTTGAAATTAAGGTCAAGGTCAAAGGTCAAGGTCATTCATAATATGTAAAATTAAGCATTTTTTATAGCTCTTTTGTTCTTAACCAACTTCTAAACATCTTTGCAGCTTCAATATGTACTCTTGAAACCATTTCAGAGATTTCATTCTTGTCCCCTAAAATTGACCCCTCCAAAAGTTAGTGCCCCCTTCAGTGAAAACCCTTGTTATCGCTACTCCTCCGAACCCGTAAACCGTAGAAGTACGAAACCTTCGACAATGTCTGCGACTAGTTAAGTACACTTTCCAATCTATTCAGAGCAAAAGAATTTGTAAACCATGTAAGAAGTTATTGTCCCTGACAGTTTATGATGTTAAGGAAGAACTTAAAACTTCTTAACGACAAGTCGTAAAGACATGTGGCCAAGCGTATGAGATATGTTGCCCTTTGACCTTGAATCTAAGGTCAAAGTCAAAGGTCAAGGTCATTGAAAAAAGTATGAAATTGCTTATACATGTTTATTTTTACAGAATGAATTTGACTTTTGACATTGATAGTTGACCTTGACCTTTGACCTTGATACCATCAAATCTATCAAATATCCTTATAAAACTGTTTTCAAATGTCTCTCTGTACCCGTCAAGCCTGACGTATAAAAAAGTTCTTCCTCCTTGTGAGAAAAGCCTTCAAATCTTTACGCATTCAAAACCATTGACCGTAGCGATGAGAAACCTTAAACAGTGTCTTCGACAACTTTAAAAACTTTTACCTTCAAATTTAGGTCAAGGTCAAAGGTCAAGGTCATTCAAAACACATATTATTAGGTCTTTCCACCTTTCTGTGGAAAGATCTCTTGAAATGCTTATGTTTATTATTATTCTTTTTCCGCCGGACTTTTGAAACTGCAAGACTTATCGAAAAACTTTGTAGTTCATGATACTGGATATCAAAAGTTATTCTGAAAAATGACCCAACGTATTTGAACTTTGACCCCTTACTCAATTATTACCCCATTTGTCGTAAAGCCTGTTATCGCTACTCCTCCGAACCCGTAAACCGCAGAGTTTCCAGACCTTCACCTATGTCTACGACTTAATTAGTACACTTTAATCCTTCATTGCGAAAGGATTCGTAAACTCCTATGATGAATTATTGCCCCTGAATGATTGCGATGTTTAGGAATATAAAATTTTTTTCTTAAACAATATGTCATAGAGACATTTGGCCAACTGCAAAAGATTCTTTAACCTTTGACCTTAAAATTGAGGTCAAGGTCAAAGGTCAAGGTCATTCAAAATATGAAAAATTAAGCTCTTTTAATACCTCTTTTGTTCTTTACCAAATTTTAAACATCTCTGTATCTTCAATATGTACTCTTAAAACCATTTCAGAGATTTCATTCTTGTCCCCTAAGGTTGACCCCTCTAAAAGTTAGTGCCCCCTTCAGTGTAAACCCTTGTTATCGCTACTCCTCCGAAACCGTTAACCGTAGAAGTACGAAACCTTCAACAATGTCTGCGACTAATTTAGAACACTTCTCATTCCATTAGTGCGAAAGAATTCGTAAACCATTTTTAGTAGTTATTGCCCCTGCCGGTTTATGATGTTTACAAAGAGCTTAAAACTTCTTAACAACAAGTCGTAAAGACATGGGCCCAACTGCATGAGATCTTTTGACCTTTGACCTTGAAGAATAGGTCAAGGTCAAAGGTCAAGGTCATTGAAAAACTAGAGAAATTGTTGATTTAAGCTTAAAATCCAAATGACCTTGACCTTTGACCTTGATATTTGACCTTGACCTTTGACCTTGACCCCTTACTCAAAAAGTTGTAAAGAAATATTCATTACCTTTATCTATAATCAGCTTCAAGTGTTAATCTCAGGTCTATTTCTCTCTTTCCTTTCTTTTTTTGGATGACCTTGACCTTTGACCTTGATAAATGACCTTGACCTTTGACCCCCTATTAGCCCAAAGGTCTCAATCAAGCTTAAGGTCGTCGAGGTATTTTCAACTATTACTTTAACAAATGCTTATACCCCCCCCCCCTTCTTAAAAAAAATAAAATCAACAGCAGCATAGAGAAAATGTCTTTAAGTCAAAAGACACGGTATATCGACATAAGATTCGGAGTAAAAGCAAGAAGAGACCTTAAAGAAAGTGTCCTGAGAGTTTTAAGGTGAGTCTCTAAAATATAATGAAATTCTGGTGATAATCGGCAAAATCTGCTTTTTTTTTTCTGTCTGAAATTTAGATATTGCTGAGCATAAAAATTAACTAACACCCGTATGGGCTATTTCTGCAATTTTTGTTTATATCATTCGATTCTTCTGCTCTATTACGACATTTTAATGCCAAATATTCTTGCTTTCTTTTGGGTATGGAATTTATTTCAATTTTATTTAGATTTAATATTAATGTTATGAATCTTGATTTCATTTGAAATTGCAAGAAATAGCGACTTTCAGCATAGTAAAAAGAAATACACGTTTCTTCCTTGTGTTTCCCATCTCGAATTACATGTTTAGAATTTTATTTATGCTACTTACAATGAGTTTCATGCCTATTTCGGCCAGGAATGTTAAAATCCGAACCCGATTCTCTGATTTCCTTTTCCATAATTACAGACTGCCTTGCATCTCTCGCTCATCTTTCTCACATGCTCTTAAATGATTTATCGCCATCCATTTCAAACATAAAACAACTCAAATCGGATATTTTCAAACATCTCTTTAATACATGTATAATGCACATATGATGCAGGTACACATGGGACAGTTCACAACGTTTTCACTTACGCTTCCGTCTTGATGCGCAGATCAAATGCATGTTATTCATATTAATAGGTATATCATTATTTTAATCAGACCCTACCCCTTACATCTTAACTTGAAAACAATCTCATTCAAGCTCATATATACACCTAGGAGCGTGTTACAATGTTTTTTATGCGCTCTCTTTGCGTGATCAATGAATTCGTCCCTATCCCCGAGTCGGTCGACTACAAACAATCTAGGAAGTCTGTTTACTGTAAACTTATTTATACCAACTGCGAGCCCGATCTAAATTCTTAGTAGAGAAATGAGAATTTTGCTGTTTTATTTATTTTCTTGCTTTTTTCCCTACTTTTTTCAGCCCAAATGATATTGAAACACTTAAAAAGGTGGAAAGACGTCTTATTGTTCTCTGAACAATTAGTTTACTAGTGATTAATTAAGTCTTTCCACCTTTCTGTGGAAAGACTTCTTGAAATGCTTATGTTTATTATTATTTTTCCGTTATCGACTTTTGAACCGAAAGACTTATCGAAAAACTTTTTGCTTCATGACACTGGAAAACAAAAGTTATTTCGAAAAACTACCCAAGGCGTACGACCTATGACCCCTTTCGGAGTTACGACCCCTTTCGCAATAAAAGCTTGTTATCGCTACTCCTCCGAAACCGTAAACCGTAGAGATACAAAACCTTCAACAATGTCTACGACTACTTTAGGAGACTCTTGAATCTATTCATTGTGAAAGGATTCGTAAACCCCTACAATGAATTATTGCCCCTGAATGTTTGCGATGTTTACAATAAACAAGATCTTTTCTTAAACGACAAGGCGTAGAGACATGGGGCCAACTGCCAAAGATTCATTGACCTTTGACCTTGAAATTAAGGTCAAGGTCAAAGGTCAAGGTCATTCATAATATGTAAAATTAAGCATTTTTTATAGCTCTTTTGTTCTTAACCAACTTCTAAACATCTTTGCAGCTTCAATATGTACTCTTGAAACCATTTCAGAGATTTCATTCTTGTCCCCTAAAATTGACCCCTCCAAAAGTTAGTGCCCCCTTCAGTGAAAACCCTTGTTATCGCTACTCCTCCGAACCCGTAAACCGTAGAAGTACGAAACCTTCGACAATGTCTGCGACTAGTTAAGTACACTTTCCAATCTATTCAGAGCAAAAGAATTTGTAAACCATGTAAGAAGTTATTGTCCCTGACAGTTTATGATGTTAAGGAAGAACTTAAAACTTCTTAACGACAAGTCGTAAAGACATGTGGCCAAGCGTATGAGATATGTTGCCCTTTGACCTTGAATCTAAGGTCAAAGTCAAAGGTCAAGGTCATTGAAAAAAGTATGAAATTGCTTATACATGTTTATTTTTACAGAATGAATTTGACTTTTGACATTGATAGTTGACCTTGACCTTTGACCTTGATACCATCAAATCTATCAAATATCCTTATAAAACTGTTTTCAAATGTCTCTCTGTACCCGTCAAGCCTGACGTATAAAAAAGTTCTTCCTCCTTGTGAGAAAAGCCTTCAAATCTTTACGCATTCAAAACCATTGACCGTAGCGATGAGAAACCTTAAACAGTGTCTTCGACAACTTTAAAAACTTTTACCTTCAAATTTAGGTCAAGGTCAAAGGTCAAGGTCATTCAAAACACATATTATTAGGTCTTTCCACCTTTCTGTGGAAAGATCTCTTGAAATGCTTATGTTTATTATTATTCTTTTTCCGCCGGACTTTTGAAACTGCAAGACTTATCGAAAAACTTTGTAGTTCATGATACTGGATATCAAAAGTTATTCTGAAAAATGACCCAACGTATTTGAACTTTGACCCCTTACTCAATTATTACCCCATTTGTCGTAAAGCCTGTTATCGCTACTCCTCCGAACCCGTAAACCGCAGAGTTTCCAGACCTTCACCTATGTCTACGACTTAATTAGTACACTTTAATCCTTCATTGCGAAAGGATTCGTAAACTCCTATGATGAATTATTGCCCCTGAATGATTGCGATGTTTAGGAATATAAAATTTTTTTCTTAAACAATATGTCATAGAGACATTTGGCCAACTGCAAAAGATTCTTTAACCTTTGACCTTAAAATTGAGGTCAAGGTCAAAGGTCAAGGTCATTCAAAATATGAAAAATTAAGCTCTTTTAATACCTCTTTTGTTCTTTACCAAATTTTAAACATCTCTGTATCTTCAATATGTACTCTTAAAACCATTTCAGAGATTTCATTCTTGTCCCCTAAGGTTGACCCCTCTAAAAGTTAGTGCCCCCTTCAGTGTAAACCCTTGTTATCGCTACTCCTCCGAAACCGTTAACCGTAGAAGTACGAAACCTTCAACAATGTCTGCGACTAATTTAGAACACTTCTCATTCCATTAGTGCGAAAGAATTCGTAAACCATTTTTAGTAGTTATTGCCCCTGCCGGTTTATGATGTTTACAAAGAGCTTAAAACTTCTTAACAACAAGTCGTAAAGACATGGGCCCAACTGCATGAGATCTTTTGACCTTTGACCTTGAAGAATAGGTCAAGGTCAAAGGTCAAGGTCATTGAAAAACTAGAGAAATTGTTGATTTAAGCTTAAAATCCAAATGACCTTGACCTTTGACCTTGATATTTGACCTTGACCTTTGACCTTGACCCCTTACTCAAAAAGTTGTAAAGAAATATTCATTACCTTTATCTATAATCAGCTTCAAGTGTTAATCTCAGGTCTATTTCTCTCTTTCCTTTCTTTTTTTGGATGACCTTGACCTTTGACCTTGATAAATGACCTTGACCTTTGACCCCCTATTAGCCCAAAGGTCTCAATCAAGCTTAAGGTCGTCGAGGTATTTTCAACTATTACTTTAACAAATGCTTATACCCCCCCCCCCCCCTTCTTAAAAAAAATAAAATCAACAGCAGCATAGAGAAAATGTCTTTAAGTCAAAAGACACGGTATATCGACATAAGATTCGGAGTAAAAGCAAGAAGAGACCTTAAAGAAAGTGTCCTGAGAGTTTTAAGGTGAGTCTCTAAAATATAATGAAATTCTGGTGATAATCGGCAAAATCTGCTTTTTTTTTTCTGTCTGAAATTTAGATATTGCTGAGCATAAAAATTAACTAACACCCGTATGGGCTATTTCTGCAATTTTTGTTTATATCATTCGATTCTTCTGCTCTATTACGACATTTTAATGCCAAATATTCTTGCTTTCTTTTGGGTATGGAATTTATTTCAATTTTATTTAGATTTAATATTAATGTTATGAATCTTGATTTCATTTGAAATTGCAAGAAATAGCGACTTTCAGCATAGTAAAAAGAAATACACGTTTCTTCCTTGTGTTTCCCATCTCGAATTACATGTTTAGAATTTTATTTATGCTACTTACAATGAGTTTCATGCCTATTTCGGCCAGGAATGTTAAAATCCGAACCCGATTCTCTGATTTCCTTTTCCATAATTACAGACTGCCTTGCATCTCTCGCTCATCTTTCTCACATGCTCTTAAATGATTTATCGCCATCCATTTCAAACATAAAACAACTCAAATCGGATATTTTCAAACATCTCTTTAATACATGTATAATGCACATATGATGCAGGTACACATGGGACAGTTCACAACGTTTTCACTTACGCTTCCGTCTTGATGCGCAGATCAAATGCATGTTATTCATATTAATAGGTATATCATTATTTTAATCAGACCCTACCCCTTACATCTTAACTTGAAAACAATCTCATTCAAGCTCATATATACACCTAGGAGCGTGTTACAATGTTTTTTATGCGCTCTCTTTGCGTGATCAATGAATTCGTCCCTATCCCCGAGTCGGTCGACTACAAACAATCTAGGAAGTCTGTTTACTGTAAACTTATACCAACTGCGAGCCCGATCTAAATTCTTAGTAGAGAAATGAGAATTTTGCTGTTTTATTTATTTTCTTGCTTTTTTCCCTACTTTTTTCAGCCCAAATGATATTGAAACACTTAAAAAGGTGGAAAGACGTCTTATTGTTCTCTGAACAATTAGTTTACTAGTGATTAATTAAGTCTTTCCACCTTTCTGTGGAAAGACTTCTTGAAATGCTTATGTTTATTATTATTTTTCCGTTATCGACTTTTGAACCGAAAGACTTATCGAAAAACTTTTTGCTTCATGACACTGGAAAACAAAAGTTATTTCGAAAAACTACCCAAGGCGTACGACCTATGACCCCTTTCGGAGTTACGACCCCTTTCGCAATAAAAAAGCTTGTTATCGCTACTCCTCCGAAACCGTAAACCGTAGAGATACAAAACCTTCAACAATGTCTACGACTACTTTAGGAGACTCTTGAATCTATTCATTGTGAAAGGATTCGTAAACCCCTACAATGAATTATTGCCCCTGAATGTTTGCGATGTTTACAATAAACAAGATCTTTTCTTAAACGACAAGGCGTAGAGACATGGGGCCAACTGCCAAAGATTCATTGACCTTTGACCTTGAAATTAAGGTCAAGGTCAAAGGTCAAGGTCATTCATAATATGTAAAATTAAGCATTTTTTATAGCTCTTTTGTTCTTAACCAACTTCTAAACATCTTTGCAGCTTCAATATGTACTCTTGAAACCATTTCAGAGATTTCATTCTTGTCCCCTAAAATTGACCCCTCCAAAAGTTAGTGCCCCCTTCAGTGAAAACCCTTGTTATCGCTACTCCTCCGAACCCGTAAACCGTAGAAGTACGAAACCTTCGACAATGTCTGCGACTAGTTAAGTACACTTTCCAATCTATTCAGAGCAAAAGAATTTGTAAACCATGTAAGAAGTTATTGTCCCTGACAGTTTATGATGTTAAGGAAGAACTTAAAACTTCTTAACGACAAGTCGTAAAGACATGTGGCCAAGCGTATGAGATATGTTGCCCTTTGACCTTGAATCTAAGGTCAAAGTCAAAGGTCAAGGTCATTGAAAAAAGTATGAAATTGCTTATACATGTTTATTTTTACAGAATGAATTTGACTTTTGACATTGATAGTTGACCTTGACCTTTGACCTTGATACCATCAAATCTATCAAATATCCTTATAAAACTGTTTTCAAATGTCTCTCTGTACCCGTCAAGCCTGACGTATAAAAAAGTTCTTCCTCCTTGTGAGAAAAGCCTTCAAATCTTTACGCATTCAAAACCATTGACCGTAGCGATGAGAAACCTTAAACAGTGTCTTCGACAACTTTAAAAACTTTTACCTTCAAATTTAGGTCAACAAAGGTCAAGGTCATTCAAAACACATATTATTAGGTCTTTCCACCTTTCTGTGGAAAGATCTCTTGAAATGCTTATGTTTATTATTATTCTTTTTCCGCCGGACTTTTGAAACTGCAAGACTTATCGAAAAACTTTGTAGTTCATGATACTGGATATCAAAAGTTATTCTGAAAAATGACCCAACGTATTTGAACTTTGACCCCTTACTCAATTATTACCCCATTTGTCGTAAAGCCTGTTATCGCTACTCCTCCGAACCCGTAAACCGCAGAGTTTCCAGACCTTCACCTATGTCTACGACTTAATTAGTACACTTTAATCCTTCATTGCGAAAGGATTCGTAAACTCCTATGATGAATTATTGCCCCTGAATGATTGCGATGTTTAGGAATATAAAATTTTTTTCTTAAACAATATGTCATAGAGACATTTGGCCAACTGCAAAAGATTCTTTAACCTTTGACCTTAAAATTGAGGTCAAGGTCAAAGGTCAAGGTCATTCAAAATATGAAAAATTAAGCTCTTTTAATACCTCTTTTGTTCTTTACCAAATTTTAAACATCTCTGTATCTTCAATATGTACTCTTAAAACCATTTCAGAGATTTCATTCTTGTCCCCTAAGGTTGACCCCTCTAAAAGTTAGTGCCCCCTTCAGTGTAAACCCTTGTTATCGCTACTCCTCCGAAACCGTTAACCGTAGAAGTACGAAACCTTCAACAATGTCTGCGACTAATTTAGAACACTTCTCATTCCATTAGTGCGAAAGAATTCGTAAACCATTTTTAGTAGTTATTGCCCCTGCCGGTTTATGATGTTTACAAAGAGCTTAAAACTTCTTAACAACAAGTCGTAAAGACATGGGCCCAACTGCATGAGATCTTTTGACCTTTGACCTTGAAGAATAGGTCAAGGTCAAAGGTCAAGGTCATTGAAAAACTAGAGAAATTGTTGATTTAAGCTTAAAATCCAAATGACCTTGACCTTTGACCTTGATATTTGACCTTGACCTTTGACCTTGACCCCTTACTCAAAAAGTTGTAAAGAAATATTCATTACCTTTATCTATAATCAGCTTCAAGTGTTAATCTCAGGTCTATTTCTCTCTTTCCTTTCTTTTTTTGGATGACCTTGACCTTTGACCTTGATAAATGACCTTGACCTTTGACCCCCTATTAGCCCAAAGGTCTCAATCAAGCTTAAGGTCGTCGAGGTATTTTCAACTATTACTTTAACAAATGCTTATACCCCCCCCCCCCCCTTCTTAAAAAAAATAAAATCAACAGCAGCATAGAGAAAATGTCTTTAAGTCAAAAGACACGGTATATCGACATAAGATTCGGAGTAAAAGCAAGAAGAGACCTTAAAGAAAGTGTCCTGAGAGTTTTAAGGTGAGTCTCTAAAATATAATGAAATTCTGGTGATAATCGGCAAAATCTGCTTTTTTTTTTTCTGTCTGAAATTTAGATATTGCTGAGCATAAAAATTAACTAACACCCGTATGGGCTATTTCTGCAATTTTTGTTTATATCATTCGATTCTTCTGCTCTATTACGACATTTTAATGCCAAATATTCTTGCTTTCTTTTGGGTATGGAATTTATTTCAATTTTATTTAGATTTAATATTAATGTTATGAATCTTGATTTCATTTGAAATTGCAAGAAATAGCGACTTTCAGCATAGTAAAAAGAAATACACGTTTCTTCCTTGTGTTTCCCATCTCGAATTACATGTTTAGAATTTTATTTATGCTACTTACAATGAGTTTCATGCCTATTTCGGCCAGGAATGTTAAAATCCGAACCCGATTCTCTGATTTCCTTTTCCATAATTACAGACTGCCTTGCATCTCTCGCTCATCTTTCTCACATGCTCTTAAATGATTTATCGCCATCCATTTCAAACATAAAACAACTCAAATCGGATATTTTCAAACATCTCTTTAATACATGTATAATGCACATATGATGCAGGTACACATGGGACAGTTCACAACGTTTTCACTTACGCTTCCGTCTTGATGCGCAGATCAAATGCATGTTATTCATATTAATAGGTATATCATTATTTTAATCAGACCCTACCCCTTACATCTTAACTTGAAAACAATCTCATTCAAGCTCATATATACACCTAGGAGCGTGTTACAATGTTTTTTATGCGCTCTCTTTGCGTGATCAATGAATTCGTCCCTATCCCCGAGTCGGTCGACTACAAACAATCTAGGAAGTCTGTTTACTGTAAACTTATACCAACTGCGAGCCCGATCTAAATTCTTAGTAGAGAAATGAGAATTTTGCTGTTTTATTTATTTTCTTGCTTTTTTCCCTACTTTTTTCAGCCCAAATGATATTGAAACACTTAAAAAGGTGGAAAGACGTCTTATTGTTCTCTGAACAATTAGTTTACTAGTGATTAATTAAGTCTTTCCACCTTTCTGTGGAAAGACTTCTTGAAATGCTTATGTTTATTATTATTTTTCCGTTATCGACTTTTGAACCGAAAGACTTATCGAAAAACTTTTTGCTTCATGACACTGGAAAACAAAAGTTATTTCGAAAAACTACCCAAGGCGTACGACCTATGACCCCTTTCGGAGTTACGACCCCTTTCGCAATAAAAGCTTGTTATCGCTACTCCTCCGAAACCGTAAACCGTAGAGATACAAAACCTTCAACAATGTCTACGACTACTTTAGGAGACTCTTGAATCTATTCATTGTGAAAGGATTCGTAAACCCCTACAATGAATTATTGCCCCTGAATGTTTGCGATGTTTACAATAAACAAGATCTTTTCTTAAACGACAAGGCGTAGAGACATGGGGCCAACTGCCAAAGATTCATTGACCTTTGACCTTGAAATTAAGGTCAAGGTCAAAGGTCAAGGTCATTCATAATATGTAAAATTAAGCATTTTTTATAGCTCTTTTGTTCTTAACCAACTTCTAAACATCTTTGCAGCTTCAATATGTACTCTTGAAACCATTTCAGAGATTTCATTCTTGTCCCCTAAAATTGACCCCTCCAAAAGTTAGTGCCCCCTTCAGTGAAAACCCTTGTTATCGCTACTCCTCCGAACCCGTAAACCGTAGAAGTACGAAACCTTCGACAATGTCTGCGACTAGTTAAGTACACTTTCCAATCTATTCAGAGCAAAAGAATTTGTAAACCATGTAAGAAGTTATTGTCCCTGACAGTTTATGATGTTAAGGAAGAACTTAAAACTTCTTAACGACAAGTCGTAAAGACATGTGGCCAAGCGTATGAGATATGTTGCCCTTTGACCTTGAATCTAAGGTCAAAGTCAAAGGTCAAGGTCATTGAAAAAAGTATGAAATTGCTTATACATGTTTATTTTTACAGAATGAATTTGACTTTTGACATTGATAGTTGACCTTGACCTTTGACCTTGATACCATCAAATCTATCAAATATCCTTATAAAACTGTTTTCAAATGTCTCTCTGTACCCGTCAAGCCTGACGTATAAAAAAGTTCTTCCTCCTTGTGAGAAAAGCCTTCAAATCTTTACGCATTCAAAACCATTGACCGTAGCGATGAGAAACCTTAAACAGTGTCTTCGACAACTTTAAAAACTTTTACCTTCAAATTTAGGTCAAGGTCAAAGGTCAAGGTCATTCAAAACACATATTATTAGGTCTTTCCACCTTTCTGTGGAAAGATCTCTTGAAATGCTTATGTTTATTATTATTCTTTTTCCGCCGGACTTTTGAAACTGCAAGACTTATCGAAAAACTTTGTAGTTCATGATACTGGATATCAAAAGTTATTCTGAAAAATGACCCAACGTATTTGAACTTTGACCCCTTACTCAATTATTACCCCATTTGTCGTAAAGCCTGTTATCGCTACTCCTCCGAACCCGTAAACCGCAGAGTTTCCAGACCTTCACCTATGTCTACGACTTAATTAGTACACTTTAATCCTTCATTGCGAAAGGATTCGTAAACTCCTATGATGAATTATTGCCCCTGAATGATTGCGATGTTTAGGAATATAAAATTTTTTTCTTAAACAATATGTCATAGAGACATTTGGCCAACTGCAAAAGATTCTTTAACCTTTGACCTTAAAATTGAGGTCAAGGTCAAAGGTCAAGGTCATTCAAAATATGAAAAATTAAGCTCTTTTAATACCTCTTTTGTTCTTTACCAAATTTTAAACATCTCTGTATCTTCAATATGTACTCTTAAAACCATTTCAGAGATTTCATTCTTGTCCCCTAAGGTTGACCCCTCTAAAAGTTAGTGCCCCCTTCAGTGTAAACCCTTGTTATCGCTACTCCTCCGAAACCGTTAACCGTAGAAGTACGAAACCTTCAACAATGTCTGCGACTAATTTAGAACACTTCTCATTCCATTAGTGCGAAAGAATTCGTAAACCATTTTTAGTAGTTATTGCCCCTGCCGGTTTATGATGTTTACAAAGAGCTTAAAACTTCTTAACAACAAGTCGTAAAGACATGGGCCCAACTGCATGAGATCTTTTGACCTTTGACCTTGAAGAATAGGTCAAGGTCAAAGGTCAAGGTCATTGAAAAACTAGAGAAATTGTTGATTTAAGCTTAAAATCCAAATGACCTTGACCTTTGACCTTGATATTTGACCTTGACCTTTGACCTTGACCCCTTACTCAAAAAGTTGTAAAGAAATATTCATTACCTTTATCTATAATCAGCTTCAAGTGTTAATCTCAGGTCTATTTCTCTCTTTCCTTTCTTTTTTTGGATGACCTTGACCTTTGACCTTGATAAATGACCTTGACCTTTGACCCCCTATTAGCCCAAAGGTCTCAATCAAGCTTAAGGTCGTCGAGGTATTTTCAACTATTACTTTAACAAATGCTTATACCCCCCCCCCCCCCCCCCCCCTTCTTAAAAAAAATAAAATCAACAGCAGCATAGAGAAAATGTCTTTAAGTCAAAAGACACGGTATATCGACATAAGATTCGGAGTAAAAGCAAGAAGAGACCTTAAAGAAAGTGTCCTGAGAGTTTTAAGGTGAGTCTCTAAAATATAATGAAATTCTGGTGATAATCGGCAAAATCTGCTTTTTTTTTTCTGTCTGAAATTTAGATATTGCTGAGCATAAAAATTAACTAACACCCGTATGGGCTATTTCTGCAATTTTTGTTTATATCATTCGATTCTTCTGCTCTATTACGACATTTTAATGCCAAATATTCTTGCTTTCTTTTGGGTATGGAATTTATTTCAATTTTATTTAGATTTAATATTAATGTTATGAATCTTGATTTCATTTGAAATTGCAAGAAATAGCGACTTTCAGCATAGTAAAAAGAAATACACGTTTCTTCCTTGTGTTTCCCATCTCGAATTACATGTTTAGAATTTTATTTATGCTACTTACAATGAGTTTCATGCCTATTTCGGCCAGGAATGTTAAAATCCGAACCCGATTCTCTGATTTCCTTTTCCATAATTACAGACTGCCTTGCATCTCTCGCTCATCTTTCTCACATGCTCTTAAATGATTTATCGCCATCCATTTCAAACATAAAACAACTCAAATCGGATATTTTCAAACATCTCTTTAATACATGTATAATGCACATATGATGCAGGTACACATGGGACAGTTCACAACGTTTTCACTTACGCTTCCGTCTTGATGCGCAGATCAAATGCATGTTATTCATATTAATAGGTATATCATTATTTTAATCAGACCCTACCCCTTACATCTTAACTTGAAAACAATCTCATTCAAGCTCATATATACACCTAGGAGCGTGTTACAATGTTTTTTATGCGCTCTCTTTGCGTGATCAATGAATTCGTCCCTATCCCCGAGTCGGTCGACTACAAACAATCTAGGAAGTCTGTTTACTGTAAACTTATACCAACTGCGAGCCCGATCTAAATTCTTAGTAGAGAAATGAGAATTTTGCTGTTTTATTTATTTTCTTGCTTTTTTCCCTACTTTTTTCAGCCCAAATGATATTGAAACACTTAAAAAGGTGGAAAGACGTCTTATTGTTCTCTGAACAATTAGTTTACTAGTGATTAATTAAGTCTTTCCACCTTTCTGTGGAAAGACTTCTTGAAATGCTTATGTTTATTATTATTTTTCCGTTATCGACTTTTGAACCGAAAGACTTATCGAAAAACTTTTTGCTTCATGACACTGGAAAACAAAAGTTATTTCGAAAAACTACCCAAGGCGTACGACCTATGACCCCTTTCGGAGTTACGACCCCTTTCGCAATAAAAGCTTGTTATCGCTACTCCTCCGAAACCGTAAACCGTAGAGATACAAAACCTTCAACAATGTCTACGACTACTTTAGGAGACTCTTGAATCTATTCATTGTGAAAGGATTCGTAAACCCCTACAATGAATTATTGCCCCTGAATGTTTGCGATGTTTACAATAAACAAGATCTTTTCTTAAACGACAAGGCGTAGAGACATGGGGCCAACTGCCAAAGATTCATTGACCTTTGACCTTGAAATTAAGGTCAAGGTCAAAGGTCAAGGTCATTCATAATATGTAAAATTAAGCATTTTTTATAGCTCTTTTGTTCTTAACCAACTTCTAAACATCTTTGCAGCTTCAATATGTACTCTTGAAACCATTTCAGAGATTTCATTCTTGTCCCCTAAAATTGACCCCTCCAAAAGTTAGTGCCCCCTTCAGTGAAAACCCTTGTTATCGCTACTCCTCCGAACCCGTAAACCGTAGAAGTACGAAACCTTCGACAATGTCTGCGACTAGTTAAGTACACTTTCCAATCTATTCAGAGCAAAAGAATTTGTAAACCATGTAAGAAGTTATTGTCCCTGACAGTTTATGATGTTAAGGAAGAACTTAAAACTTCTTAACGACAAGTCGTAAAGACATGTGGCCAAGCGTATGAGATATGTTGCCCTTTGACCTTGAATCTAAGGTCAAAGTCAAAGGTCAAGGTCATTGAAAAAAGTATGAAATTGCTTATACATGTTTATTTTTACAGAATGAATTTGACTTTTGACATTGATAGTTGACCTTGACCTTTGACCTTGATACCATCAAATCTATCAAATATCCTTATAAAACTGTTTTCAAATGTCTCTCTGTACCCGTCAAGCCTGACGTATAAAAAAGTTCTTCCTCCTTGTGAGAAAAGCCTTCAAATCTTTACGCATTCAAAACCATTGACCGTAGCGATGAGAAACCTTAAACAGTGTCTTCGACAACTTTAAAAACTTTTACCTTCAAATTTAGGTCAAGGTCAAAGGTCAAGGTCATTCAAAACACATATTATTAGGTCTTTCCACCTTTCTGTGGAAAGATCTCTTGAAATGCTTATGTTTATTATTATTCTTTTTCCGCCGGACTTTTGAAACTGCAAGACTTATCGAAAAACTTTGTAGTTCATGATACTGGATATCAAAAGTTATTCTGAAAAATGACCCAACGTATTTGAACTTTGACCCCTTACTCAATTATTACCCCATTTGTCGTAAAGCCTGTTATCGCTACTCCTCCGAACCCGTAAACCGCAGAGTTTCCAGACCTTCACCTATGTCTACGACTTAATTAGTACACTTTAATCCTTCATTGCGAAAGGATTCGTAAACTCCTATGATGAATTATTGCCCCTGAATGATTGCGATGTTTAGGAATATAAAATTTTTTTCTTAAACAATATGTCATAGAGACATTTGGCCAACTGCAAAAGATTCTTTAACCTTTGACCTTAAAATTGAGGTCAAGGTCAAAGGTCAAGGTCATTCAAAATATGAAAAATTAAGCTCTTTTAATACCTCTTTTGTTCTTTACCAAATTTTAAACATCTCTGTATCTTCAATATGTACTCTTAAAACCATTTCAGAGATTTCATTCTTGTCCCCTAAGGTTGACCCCTCTAAAAGTTAGTGCCCCCTTCAGTGTAAACCCTTGTTATCGCTACTCCTCCGAAACCGTTAACCGTAGAAGTACGAAACCTTCAACAATGTCTGCGACTAATTTAGAACACTTCTCATTCCATTAGTGCGAAAGAATTCGTAAACCATTTTTAGTAGTTATTGCCCCTGCCGGTTTATGATGTTTACAAAGAGCTTAAAACTTCTTAACAACAAGTCGTAAAGACATGGGCCCAACTGCATGAGATCTTTTGACCTTTGACCTTGAAGAATAGGTCAAGGTCAAAGGTCAAGGTCATTGAAAAACTAGAGAAATTGTTGATTTAAGCTTAAAATCCAAATGACCTTGACCTTTGACCTTGATATTTGACCTTGACCTTTGACCTTGACCCCTTACTCAAAAAGTTGTAAAGAAATATTCATTACCTTTATCTATAATCAGCTTCAAGTGTTAATCTCAGGTCTATTTCTCTCTTTCCTTTCTTTTTTTGGATGACCTTGACCTTTGACCTTGATAAATGACCTTGACCTTTGACCCCCTATTAGCCCAAAGGTCTCAATCAAGCTTAAGGTCGTCGAGGTATTTTCAACTATTACTTTAACAAATGCTTATACCCCCCCCCCCCCCTTCTTAAAAAAAATAAAATCAACAGCAGCATAGAGAAAATGTCTTTAAGTCAAAAGACACGGTATATCGACATAAGATTCGGAGTAAAAGCAAGAAGAGACCTTAAAGAAAGTGTCCTGAGAGTTTTAAGGTGAGTCTCTAAAATATAATGAAATTCTGGTGATAATCGGCAAAATCTGCTTTTTTTTTTCTGTCTGAAATTTAGATATTGCTGAGCATAAAAATTAACTAACACCCGTATGGGCTATTTCTGCAATTTTTGTTTATATCATTCGATTCTTCTGCTCTATTACGACATTTTAATGCCAAATATTCTTGCTTTCTTTTGGGTATGGAATTTATTTCAATTTTATTTAGATTTAATATTAATGTTATGAATCTTGATTTCATTTGAAATTGCAAGAAATAGCGACTTTCAGCATAGTAAAAAGAAATACACGTTTCTTCCTTGTGTTTCCCATCTCGAATTACATGTTTAGAATTTTATTTATGCTACTTACAATGAGTTTCATGCCTATTTCGGCCAGGAATGTTAAAATCCGAACCCGATTCTCTGATTTCCTTTTCCATAATTACAGACTGCCTTGCATCTCTCGCTCATCTTTCTCACATGCTCTTAAATGATTTATCGCCATCCATTTCAAACATAAAACAACTCAAATCGGATATTTTCAAACATCTCTTTAATACATGTATAATGCACATATGATGCAGGTACACATGGGACAGTTCACAACGTTTTCACTTACGCTTCCGTCTTGATGCGCAGATCAAATGCATGTTATTCATATTAATAGGTATATCATTATTTTAATCAGACCCTACCCCTTACATCTTAACTTGAAAACAATCTCATTCAAGCTCATATATACACCTAGGAGCGTGTTACAATGTTTTTTATGCGCTCTCTTTGCGTGATCAATGAATTCGTCCCTATCCCCGAGTCGGTCGACTACAAACAATCTAGGAAGTCTGTTTACTGTAAACTTATACCAACTGCGAGCCCGATCTAAATTCTTAGTAGAGAAATGAGAATTTTGCTGTTTTATTTATTTTCTTGCTTTTTTCCCTACTTTTTTCAGCCCAAATGATATTGAAACACTTAAAAAGGTGGAAAGACGTCTTATTGTTCTCTGAACAATTAGTTTACTAGTGATTAATTAAGTCTTTCCACCTTTCTGTGGAAAGACTTCTTGAAATGCTTATGTTTATTATTATTTTTCCGTTATCGACTTTTGAACCGAAAGACTTATCGAAAAACTTTTTGCTTCATGACACTGGAAAACAAAAGTTATTTCGAAAAACTACCCAAGGCGTACGACCTATGACCCCTTTCGGAGTTACGACCCCTTTCGCAATAAAAGCTTGTTATCGCTACTCCTCCGAAACCGTAAACCGTAGAGATACAAAACCTTCAACAATGTCTACGACTACTTTAGGAGACTCTTGAATCTATTCATTGTGAAAGGATTCGTAAACCCCTACAATGAATTATTGCCCCTGAATGTTTGCGATGTTTACAATAAACAAGATCTTTTCTTAAACGACAAGGCGTAGAGACATGGGGCCAACTGCCAAAGATTCATTGACCTTTGACCTTGAAATTAAGGTCAAGGTCAAAGGTCAAGGTCATTCATAATATGTAAAATTAAGCATTTTTTATAGCTCTTTTGTTCTTAACCAACTTCTAAACATCTTTGCAGCTTCAATATGTACTCTTGAAACCATTTCAGAGATTTCATTCTTGTCCCCTAAAATTGACCCCTCCAAAAGTTAGTGCCCCCTTCAGTGAAAACCCTTGTTATCGCTACTCCTCCGAACCCGTAAACCGTAGAAGTACGAAACCTTCGACAATGTCTGCGACTAGTTAAGTACACTTTCCAATCTATTCAGAGCAAAAGAATTTGTAAACCATGTAAGAAGTTATTGTCCCTGACAGTTTATGATGTTAAGGAAGAACTTAAAACTTCTTAACGACAAGTCGTAAAGACATGTGGCCAAGCGTATGAGATATGTTGCCCTTTGACCTTGAATCTAAGGTCAAAGTCAAAGGTCAAGGTCATTGAAAAAAGTATGAAATTGCTTATACATGTTTATTTTTACAGAATGAATTTGACTTTTGACATTGATAGTTGACCTTGACCTTTGACCTTGATACCATCAAATCTATCAAATATCCTTATAAAACTGTTTTCAAATGTCTCTCTGTACCCGTCAAGCCTGACGTATAAAAAAGTTCTTCCTCCTTGTGAGAAAAGCCTTCAAATCTTTACGCATTCAAAACCATTGACCGTAGCGATGAGAAACCTTAAACAGTGTCTTCGACAACTTTAAAAACTTTTACCTTCAAATTTAGGTCAAGGTCAAAGGTCAAGGTCATTCAAAACACATATTATTAGGTCTTTCCACCTTTCTGTGGAAAGATCTCTTGAAATGCTTATGTTTATTATTATTCTTTTTCCGCCGGACTTTTGAAACTGCAAGACTTATCGAAAAACTTTGTAGTTCATGATACTGGATATCAAAAGTTATTCTGAAAAATGACCCAACGTATTTGAACTTTGACCCCTTACTCAATTATTACCCCATTTGTCGTAAAGCCTGTTATCGCTACTCCTCCGAACCCGTAAACCGCAGAGTTTCCAGACCTTCACCTATGTCTACGACTTAATTAGTACACTTTAATCCTTCATTGCGAAAGGATTCGTAAACTCCTATGATGAATTATTGCCCCTGAATGATTGCGATGTTTAGGAATATAAAATTTTTTTCTTAAACAATATGTCATAGAGACATTTGGCCAACTGCAAAAGATTCTTTAACCTTTGACCTTAAAATTGAGGTCAAGGTCAAAGGTCAAGGTCATTCAAAATATGAAAAATTAAGCTCTTTTAATACCTCTTTTGTTCTTTACCAAATTTTAAACATCTCTGTATCTTCAATATGTACTCTTAAAACCATTTCAGAGATTTCATTCTTGTCCCCTAAGGTTGACCCCTCTAAAAGTTAGTGCCCCCTTCAGTGTAAACCCTTGTTATCGCTACTCCTCCGAAACCGTTAACCGTAGAAGTACGAAACCTTCAACAATGTCTGCGACTAATTTAGAACACTTCTCATTCCATTAGTGCGAAAGAATTCGTAAACCATTTTTAGTAGTTATTGCCCCTGCCGGTTTATGATGTTTACAAAGAGCTTAAAACTTCTTAACAACAAGTCGTAAAGACATGGGCCCAACTGCATGAGATCTTTTGACCTTTGACCTTGAAGAATAGGTCAAGGTCAAAGGTCAAGGTCATTGAAAAACTAGAGAAATTGTTGATTTAAGCTTAAAATCCAAATGACCTTGACCTTTGACCTTGATAATTGACCTTGACCTTTGACCTTGACCCCTTAAAAAAGTTGTAAAGAAATATTCATTACCTTTATCTAGATTCAGCTTCAAGTGTTAATCTCAAATTTAACTCTCTTTTTTTTTTTTTTTTGGATGACCTTGACCTTTGGCCTTGATAAATGACCTTGACCTTTGACCCCCTATTAGCCCAAAGGTCTCAATCAAGCTTAAGGTCGTCGAGGTATTTTCAACTATTACTTTAACAAATGCTTATACCTCCCCCCCCCCCCCTCTTAAAAAAAATAAAATCAACAGCAGCATAGAGAAAATGTCTAATCAAAAGACACGGTATATCGACATAAGATTCGGAGTAAAAGCAAGAAGAGACCTTAAAGAAAGTGTCCTGAGAGTTTTAAGGTGAGTCTCTAAAATATAATGAAATTCTGGTGATAATCGGCAAAATCTGCTTTTTTTTTTCTGTCTGAAATTTAGATATTGCTGAGCATAAAAATTAATAACACCCGTATGGGCTATTTCTGCAATTTTTGTTTATATCATTCGATTCTTCTGCTCTATTACGACATTTTAATGCCAAATATTCTTGCTTTCTTTTGGGTATGGAATTTATTTCAATTTTATTTAGATTTAATATTAATGTTATGAATCTTGATTTCATTTGAAATTGCAAGAAATAGCGACTTTCAGCATAGTAAAAAGAAATACACGTTTCTTCCCTGTGTTTCCCATCTAGAATTTCATGTTTTGAATTTTATTTATGCTACTTACATTGAATTTCATGCCTATTTCGGTCAGGAATGTTTAAACCCGAACCCGATTCTCTGTATTCCTTTTCCATAATTACAAACTGCCTTGCATCTCTCGCTATGTTTCTCACATGCTCTTAAATAATTTATCGTCATCCATTTCAAACACAAAACAACTCAAATCGGATATTTTCAAACATCTCTTTAATACATGTATAATGCAAATATGATGCAGGTACACATGGGACATTTCACAACGTTTTCACTTACGCTTCCGTCTTGATGCGCAGATCAAATGCATGTTATTCATATTAATAGGTATATCATAATTTTAATCAGACCTTACCCCTTACATCTTAACTCGAAAACAATTTCATTCAAGCTCATATATACACCTAGGAGCGTGTTACACTGTTTTTTCTGTGCTCTCTTTGCGTGATCAATGAATTGGTGCTTATCCCCGAGTCGACTACAAACAATCTAGGAAGTCTGTTTACGGTAAAATTATACCAACTGCGAGCCCGATCTAAATTCCTAGTAGAGAAATGAGAATTTTGCTGTTTTATTTATTTTCTTGCTTTTTTCCTACTTTTTTCAGCCCAAATGATATTGAAACACTTAAAAAGGTGGAAAGACGTCTTATTGTTCTCTGAACAATTAGTTTACTAGTGTTTATTATTAAGTCTTTCCACCTTTCTGTGGAAAGACTTCTTGAAATGCTTATGTTTATTATTATTATTTTTCCGTTATCGACTTTTGAACAGAAAGACTTATCGAAAAACTTTTTGCTTCATGACACTGGAAAACAAAAGTTATTTCGAAAAACTACCCAAGGCGCACGACCTATGACACCTTTCGGAGTTACGACCCCTTTTGCAATAAAAGCTTGTTATCGCTACTCCTCCGAAACCGTAAACCGTAGAGATAAAAAACCTTCAACAATGTCTACGACTACTTTAGGAGACTCTTGAATCTATTCATTGCGAAAGGATTCGTAAACCCCTACAATGAATTATTGCCCCTGAATGTTTGCGATGTTTACGATTATCAAGATCTTCTCTTAAACGACAAGGTGTAGAGACATGGGGCCAACTGCAAAAGATTCTTTGACCTTTGACCTCTAAATTTAGGTCAAGGTCAAAGGTCAAGGTCATTCAAAATATGTAAAATTAAGCATTTTTTATAGCTCTTTTGTTCTTAACCAAAGTCTAAACATCTTTGCAGCTTCAATATGTACTCTTGAAACCATTTCAGAGATTTCATTCTTGTCCCCTAAGATTGACCCCTCCAAAAGTTAGTGCCCCTTCAGTGAAAACCCTTGTTATCGC
>NW_026927333.1:0-30672 GCF_032062105.1 Saccostrea cuccullata | reverse complement strand
TTCTTCCTTTATAATTCCACGTGCTGGTCAAGTGCATTTGTCCCATTATTTACTAGGAGACTTAATGCTTACAGAACAATAAGAGGTCTTTCCACCTTCTTTAAGTTTCAAATTTATTTTATTTTTACTCCTTTAAATTACATTCTATGAAAAAGAATCCAAATTTGACTTAAATCATATAAAAAATGAAAATAAAAAAAATCGAATGACTTTGACCTTGAGAAAACAATCAAGGTCAAAGTCACAATGCAATTGACCCCATGCTTCTATGAATTATAGTTTTCAAGATATAAGGTTTAAAGCTTAACACATTACGTAAAAGGAATCTGTCCGCCATTTTTGTTCCGAGTCCGAGTTGAAAAGCGGGAGGGTATATACGAATCGTTAATTCCGTCCGTCTGTACGTCTGTCCGTCCGTCCTTCCGTCTGAGTCCGTCCGTCTGTACGCTTTTGGGGTACCCATCTCTTATCCGCAACTCCTCTCATACCACTAGATGAAATTTGATGCAACTTTCACAGAATCTTTATTACATATTGCCATTGTGCACCTCCTATTTTACTTTTTGATCCGACTCATATTTTAGGTTTACTGGCCAAAGAAAAATATGGACTTTTTAACCAGTTATAACCATATGGGAGGCTGGGGGTATAATTTAGTGAGCTCATCGCTCACAGTACCTTTAGTTTAATACTATTTTCAAGTGCCCGCTGGGTAATACATGCTTTTTTGGTCGGGGTGAGTGTTCTGGGGTCTATATAGGAACATCTGGCGATACATGTACTATGATTTTGAATTTAAGGATAACTTGGAAAATTATCAAAGGGAAGTTTTAATATTTAAAAAAAAACATGTAAATGAAGGTTGATGCGGTAGATATTTGACTTTTAAAAATATCTTTCTGTTCATTTCTTTCTCTTGTAAACATTCTAGTATATAAATATACATACTCGTGAGTCTGATTAATGTTGTGTGTTTCCTTGCCAACATGTCAATTTCATGTACGCTCGGATCCATTTTCAGGGCCATGAACTAGATGAGTAGAATGGTAGACGAGCTTAACAGTGCATACTGTAAAGGCTTGAGGTAAAAAGCTGAGTGGAGTGGAGTTGTGGAGTCATGGAGTGGAGTCGTGGTGGATTGTATTATATAACAATACAGAAAGTTTGAGAACAAAACAATTTCTTTGCATACATCTCCCCTTCATTGTCGTTTTGGATTTGTGTACACTGTACCAAGAATTAAACAAGAAGCAAAAGAAGTCCATGCAATCAAAAACTAACGACCTTTAAATGTCAAACAGAGAATCACCTAGAAATGCTTTATATAAACACTATCTAAACTTAGCGAGACTGTTTGACCTTCTTCGCCTATCCCAAAACAGGCAAACCTAGCAAGAGGTGTTGACAGCTTTAATATCAAACAGAGAAAGAGCACTGCACTGCAGAACTGATGACAGCAATTTAATGAGAAAGGCACATTTTTTTTTCATTTTACTATTAAAGTGCAAGATAGCCCCTTTGTTGGAATTTGAAGGTCACATTTTTTTTCTGTATCTCTATCTTCTTAACAGTATCTTCCTTTTCTGGTTAAAGTAGAGGACATGCTACAGAATAGAGTGTTAATACTCGACTGATAAATACATATCAGCCATTGGATCTGTTGAAGTTTAATAATTGACCAGGATTAATTACTAGACTTAAAATAAATATAATTACCGGAATTGAAAACCTTAAAAAGTAAAATATTTATTGAAATGAGCTCAACAACTTGTGTTTTTTTTTTTTTTTCATTTTAAAGTACACATTGTGCATTTTAAACGATGACACACAATTAACTTTAAATAAAATTATTTTACCCTTGTTTTGTGAAAAGGGAGCTGTTTTATACCTATAATTAGTTTCACCAATATTTGATCAAGCTTGTTTTATAAATGTGACTCATAACACTGCTTGAACTAGTCATCTTTTTAAAAATAAAATTGAATAACCAAATACATTTCAGCACATCGCTATTGGGATAAACTTTCTTTTAAATTCTCCATTGACTGCATGCATGTTATATATTGACCAGCAAAATACAACGAAAGCACTATTTTCCCCATTACTTATGATATGTATAATTTTTGTTCTATACTTGATCATTGAGCAGTGAAGGGTATTTTTCGTGTTAGTAACCTACTGCGACACAGTACAATGGACATTGATGTTTGCGTTCTCATCTGAAAGACCGGTCTCTATTTAGTCCCACAGTGGAATTCAAACCCATAATGTAAGGATCAGCTCCTTACTGCGCTACTCAGAGCAGACACTCCAATCACTGTGCCCCGCGGGTGACAAAACTAATTATAAGAATGAAGTATCACAAGTTCCTCTTCAAGAAACAAAGGTTAAAAATTTGAAAAATAAGTAATCAGGGACGTAGCATCCGGGGGGCCCCTCCACTTTTTTTCCCCCAACATAACCTCTACTACCCACCCACCACCCCTGAAATAGGATTTTCGAGTTTGGGCAACTTTTAATTTTCGTTTTTTTTTTTTTTTTTTTTTTGCTTGTCAACTTTTTCAGGTAAGTAAAAAAAAATTGTTTTGAGGTTGGCCCCCCCCCCACTTTCAAAAACGATGCTACGTGCCTTGTAATGCATCATCGTTTAAAATGTGTTTTCAAAAATCAGACATAGCAACACCAGTTTCTCAGCAAACATTTCAAAAAATATTATCCATTTATGTTTCACAGCTGTATGATATGTAATTGTCAGTCGAGTCTATTAACACCTATATTCTGAAGCATGTCACCTAAAAGGGATATATATGCATGTAAATAGTTAGATATATATGTTTATATACAAAGATAGAGATACAGAAAAAAATTGTGACCTTCAAATTCCAACAAAGAGGATATCTTTAATAGTGAAACCTATTTTTTAAAAATATGTGCCTTTATAATTATGTAGTTGTCATCAGTTCTGCAGTGCAGTGATCTTTCTCTGTTTGATATTAAAGCTGTCAACACCTCTTGCTAGGTTTGCCTGTTTGGGATTGGCGAATAAGGTCAAAAAGTCTTGCTAAGTTTAGATAGTGTTTATATATTACGTAGTAAAGCATTTCTAGGTGATTCTCTGTTTGACATTTAAAGGTCGTTAGTTTTTGATTGTTTCTTGTTTCATTCTTGGTACAGTGTACACAAATCCAAAACGACAATGAAGGGAGATAATTGTAATGGGGGTAAATTGTTTTGTTCTCAAACTTCCTGTATTGTTATAATACAGACTCCACTCCACGACTCCACTCCATGATCTCACTCCACTCAGCTTTTTACCAAATGTATGCGATGACTTCAATTTTCTGTCGTCAATTCCTGATTTATGTAGCATAAACCATTACCACCTGCATGTGAAGTTAATGTCTCCCAATTATCGATAGCTACAGTATGTTCAGTTCTACATATGAACAGATCTCGAAAATGAAATAAACTGAGTTGATGAAAAAAGGATATCAACAGTCTCATTACAGCCAACATATTTCAAATTCTATGGTCGATACAATGACCCCTTTGTAAGCAAATGCAATCTGTCATTTCGACACACACAGCTTACAGTTTTGAAGATTGTTATCCCTTTATATAATTTAATAGTCCATCCAATAATTGATAAATTTTCGCAATTTTTCATAATGGTACTAGGTTAAGCTGTACACCTCCTCTGAATCAGAGTTCGAAGAAATACATTTACTATAAATCATATATTTAAAAAAAAATTATAAAACATAACCCCCCCCCCCCATATTCCCATCATTATACCCCACTTTGAAAAGCGGAGGGTATTTCTACCCGCTTGAAAAGCGGGAGGGTATATAGTAATCGTTAATTCCGTCCGTCTGTACGTCTGTCCGTCCGTCCTTCCGTCTGTCCTTCCGTCTGTCCGTCCGTCCGTCTGTTACGCTTTGGGGTACCCATCTTTTTATCCGCAACTCCTCTCATACCACTAAATAAAATTTGATGCAACTTTCACAGAATCTTTATTACATATTGCCATTGTGTACCTCCTATTTTACTTTTTGATCCGACTCATATTCTAGGTTTACTGGCCAAAGGAAAATATGGACTTTTTCACCAGTTATAACCATATGGGAGGCTGGGGGTATCATTTAGTGAGCTCATCGCTCACAGTACCTCTAGTTTGCCAAGTTATATTGATATCGGACCAAAACTGTAGGAGGAGTAGCATTTTGAAAGACTTTCACAGAAATTTCTATTTTTAGTGACCACGGCAACACCATTCATCGAAATCAAAAATCGATGCACAGAATTATGTATCTTAGTGTAGTCTACTTGTGTGCCAAGTAATATTGAAATCGGATCAAAACTGTAGGAGGAGTAGCATTTTGAAAGATTCTAACAGAAATATCTATTTTTAGTAACCACGGCAACACCGTTCATCGAAATCAAAAACCGATGCACAGAATTAAGTATCTTAGTGTATTCTACTTGTGTGCCAAGTTATATTGAAATCGGATCAAATCTGTAGGAGGAGTAGCATTTTAAAGATTCTACCAGAAATATCTATTTTTAGTAACCACGGCAACACCGTTCATCGAAATCAAAAACCGATGCACAGAATTATGTTTCTTAGTGTAGTCTACTTGTGTGCCAAGTTATATTGAAATCAGACCAAAACTGTAGGAGGAGTAGCATTTTTGAAAAATTGTTTACAGACGGACAAGAACGGACGGACGGACGCCGGACGCATTACTATCGCATAAGCTCTTCTGGTCTCTGACCAGTAGAGCTAAAAACGTAGAGCTTCTTTATTACTTTTTAAGTCCGAAATTGAAAGATTACTTTCCCAAGACATTGCTACATGCTTACTTTTAATATTTGAGTTGTTTTAGATGATTAAAAGTTGCTTCGAAAGTTTGAGTTACATGCAAACGCTTTGATGTTTGCATGTACATTAAAAACTTTTTAATAAAATTTTGGGGTCTTCTGTCTAAAACTATGTACACGTATATCATGTGGAAAAAAAATCAACAATAGTACGTCTCTTCGAAGAATGAATTAGGCCGATGTATTGTAACTTGTTATAAAGCTTCACAAATGTTTTGTAAATGTGAGCATAGAAAGGAAAGATTATACATCATTTTAAATATTTCTTCAATAAATTTCATAAAAGAATTGAAAATAAGTTTCCATGGGCTTTTGTTTTAAAATCAGCTGAGTACTTGTAGTTACCCACAATGCATTGCGGCTCCTTCAACAGTGTGTCAAGTAAACAGCTAATTTACAAGCAAATTTATGCTGACGTCAGAAAATCTAGTGGTCTCAACCTGTTTAACATCATTGAATAAATGTGTTAGCTTGATGTTTGACATGCGTATGGTGTTCCTGGTATATTGCTATTGTCATGCAGGCTTTTGGTACTGTGATGTATTTTACTTTTTTTTGTGATTTAGTTGTTTCTGCAACTCAATGACTGTTTCTGGAGAAACTCCTCCAATTTCACTTTGAAGTTCTATTGGGAACATTCTCGGACACATACTAGAGAAGTGCTTAGATCCCACGATGAAAAGAGAAGCCGGGGGGGGGGGGGGGCAGTGACTTTCAGAAACTTTTCGAATCTGAATGGAACTACAGAGTAAATGCAAATTGCACGAGAAGAAATACATGTAGCCAAACTAAATGTAATTTTATTTAGACTTAGGTTCTTGAACAAAAGAAGAGCGAGTTTAAGTGTAAGACTTGAAAGTACAGGATTACCAATGCCGTCCGGACGGAATGAGGGAACAAATAGGGGAATATGAAATGGCCTTAACACCAGCAGATAAAATTTTCACCAATAGTTAAATTTGGTATTCCACTATCTGCTTACAATATGTGTAATTTTGGACATTGAAGGCATGCATGTCTCTTTTTACCAAAGGTTTACAATTCAGGAGCTAGGATATAAAAAATCTGATCGAGATCCCTACCCCCCCCCCTTTCTTTTTCATAACTGTCTTCATATTTCATGACTTAGACTCTAAAATGAAGTTTAGCATACAAAAATGAGACCTTTTCCAGGTCAAAATAATGGCTATGGCACTCAGGTGACCATAATGGCCTGAAGGTCTCTTGTTTCTTTTCAAACAGAAAATATAATTTGTTATGTAATTTTATTGCATTACCTCTTCATTTTTGTTCTGGAGTGAATTTTAAATGGCTATTGCAATGGATTGACATGTGTGATAAAGGTCAGTTGCAGCCTTTATTATCAAGATATTTGGACACAGCTTAAGCCATATTGTTATGAACTGTGATAAGCAGATTTTTCTCAATGACATCTCATCAGCAAGTGTTTGGTATTCATTGTGAATATCTGCCTTTGTCTTGTCAGAGGGCAATAAAAAATTTGGCAACCTGTCAGGCCAGATTTTGTTGGCATAGTTAAAGAAACGCTCAACTCTCTTTTGCATCCTCTAATGTAAAGACATGTTTAGCTATTTACCTGTGTTGCCAAGTCTCCTTGAACCAAGCCCATCTTGATCCAAAGATCTAGCAATGGAATCAACTATTTTTCAATTCAATGCTTTCAAGTGTTTGAAACACCTCTTCATCATCTATGATGAATCCATCTCTTAACACAAGCCGAATACTCTCCTTGCTTAATTTAAATTCTGCGATTACTGAAATTGAAACACTCGTCTTTATAGAGCACACATACATCACTATAGCACATACAGCTCAACAAACATGTTAAGCTCACATGGTTTTTCGCACAAATTAAGGTAACATTTTTATGATATAATATTGTGTATCGAGACAACGAAATACATTTTAAAAGTATTTGTTTACATAATTTTAGTATTATTTCATTTACTAAAACATAATTCACAGAAATCAATCGGTAGAACTTTGATTTATTCATGGCTGAAAAATAACTATTCTCATTAGAATTTTTGTAGTTTCTTGCCAATTGTAACTGTCTTTTTATCGGTTCTTTTGAAATCAATAGCTCTTGGCAGAAACGTAGACATAGGTACAGTGCAGCTACTGTAATTTGTATTTTCTGTACATTTTGACTTTTTAACTCGGGGTGGTAATAATTGACTGCTTTCTATATGAATAAGGTGAGATTTTTTGGGAGTCGACTTCAAAAATCTAGAATCATGAAAATTCCATCCCTCTGCAAAATTTGAATGTTTTAAACCGTAAATGCAGAAAAATTTTCCTTTTCATGGAAGGAATGTACTATTCAAAAAAAGAAACAACACTTCATTATCCTGCCTTTTAGTGTGGGTTTTTTTTGCAATATTATTGCTTTTGGGCGCTACATTTTGATGAAACCAAGAGGAGTATGCTAAATGAGCTAAGAATTTTCAAAAATACGCACCTTTAAGAAGAAAATTTAAAAAATTCAACTACATGGGGTCAAGGAAAGCTCCTTTTATACAATTTGTAACAACCTATGGTAGAATCGTATAGTCGAAACATCCTACCATTTATTTATAGATTTTCCTTGAAACATCCATTTTGGAAACTTATGATAATGATTTTAAAAGACATTTATGCTTGACCGTATATATGTAATATAACGAGGGGTTATACCATTGTACTGCAGTTTCAAAATGGTAATTTATATTACAAATATGTGACCTTAATTTGTGCGAAAAACCATGTGAGCTTAAAAAGTTTGTTAAGCTGTATATTTAATTTTATTATCAATTATTAATTATACATCTAATTTGGAGTTTCAAGTAATGATGAATATATTTACATAAGCAATAATTATCTAATATTTCAGCTGAAAAATTTCCTATGCACTTGCACTTTTGATTGTATACTGTTTAACGTCCCTCTCCAGAATATTTCACCGATATGGAGACGTCACCATTGCCGGTGAAGGGCTGCAAACTTAGGCCTATGCTCGGCACTTACGGCCTTTGGGCAGGAAGGGATCTTTATCGTGCCACAGCTGCTGTGTCACGGGACCTCGGTTTATACGGTCTCTTCCGAAGGACCGCCCCATTTAGTCGCCTTTTACGACAAGGAAGGGGGGTACTGAGGACCTATTCTAACCCGGATCCCCACGGGACCACTTGCACTTTTGATGTAAATAAAGAATACGCTTATCGCTCTGGCGATATTCTCTACATTACTTGTCCCTTTGCATTTTCAATGCTAATAGATAAATTCATATTCTTAACAAATTGCATTTAATAAATATATTTGACTATTTATCAGTTATATTTAGAGGCACATACTGGAATGTAGTTTACATTCATTAAAAAAGTTTTATGAAGATTAATATATAGTGTATATTTTGAGAAGAGTTGGGAGCTTATCGTGGTCTACATTATATAATTATAACATCAGGATTAGTGGTTGGTAGACAGTTAAAATTCCGATCAGTTCCGCTTATGGATTCGGTTCTTTGATAGGATAACAATGTAAATAAATATTTTTATGATATTTTTTTCGTACTTAAAATTTACTTAAATATTTGTGATTAAAGTATTTTCGGGATTTGAAACATTTACTTCGTAACAACTTAAGTCCAATTAATCATTTATTTGTTTTCCGTCCTCTTTGTCACCTTCGCAATCAAAAAAAGAAATCTTTAATGAAGAAGAGACAACTTGAAGTAATTGAGACACTCCAACAGAATATGTATGGACAAGTATGCGAAAGAGTTTATGTCGCATCAAATAACAGCTACAATTCTAAACCAACTCCAGAAGATTTATTCAAATTGATATCTCAGATATGCCATTCAATTGCAAAGTGTCAAGCATTTTAGATGTTGCACACAATGATGATGATATTGCATTTTATGATCCAGTAATCCAGACCTCCACGGATGAGCTTGTTATGGCACCGAACAACAACCAAGAAGCCCTCTAGATAAAGCAATGCAGATTTTGCGGAGGAAGGTGTTTCCTAACGAACTGTTTCCACAATGGCAAGAGCTTTGTGATTCATTACAGACTGCATTACAAATTATTGCCCGATAGTGAGAATAATGCATTAGTCGCATTTAAAGTATATGAAAAACGTTTTATTGAAGGAACCAAATAACACACAAAAATCTAAAGTGCGAACAGTTCACACCAAATATGGTCATTTAGAAATACAAAGATCTTCAAATTTGTGCGGTTAACAATCTAAATCGAGATTTGTCACTTTTTTTCATCATTGATGATGTAATCAGAAAGGATGACACACTATGGTTAAACATGTTAGTCAAAGAGGAGAACCTGTGTTTAAGTCCTTCGATCAGCCTCTTCGGAAGCTAGGGATTTGGAATGATTGCATTGAAACCACAAATCATTCGTCAAACAATGTTCGGGAACGTCAGACTGATATTAATTTCTTCTCCCCTAGGGTGTCTCTGTCACAAATGAGATGATAAGGTTGCCGCGTGGATCAAAGATAAGTTAGTTTGGTTCGAAATCAGACGTAAATTCAGCTTCTTTTATTTTCATTGGAATTAGTTAAAAGTTTTGTGATATACATTGTGCATTTCAACAACATTTTTGTCTTTTATGACATTGTAGATAGCGTATATACGCTGAATTTGCGTAAAGACGCATTTTAGAAAAAAGAAACTGTATATATAGTAAAAAAATGAGTGTAAACTCGGAGTGTCAGCCTCTTGAAAAATCCCTCAGTGAACAAAAAGGTGAGGGAGGGAAAGACAATACATCCATCATGCATCAATATGATCATCATCAAAGAGATGCAAAAGAACATTTTGTCACTTACAACTTATGAATTGTTTTTTTTTTTATTTTAGAACATTTATCTGTACATGTAGGTCCCGAGAAAAAAGCCAAATCCACAACAGAAGACCAATGAACATGGACAATCTTCGTTTCAGCAAGACTTAGAAAAACAAATTGAAGCTTCAGCAATGGTTTGAGCGCATTTTGCTAGCCAATTGCAAGGTAACACTCAGTATATTGTTTTTAAATGAATTTTTTATGTTGCATAAGAAGAGTATGGGTTCAGAAAATGTGTATGATATTGATCTAGAAATACCTAATGATAATCCTTCTTGCACACGTTATAAATGGCAGAAGTATCATCTACCATGCAAAACACATGCTTGCAGTATTTCAGCAATATCCAAGCTGGGACTAAGACTTTATACCATCTGAGTATCGTGATGCCCCCGCATTTTAATCTTGACAATGAAATTTTGGACTTTATTCAAAATTCTGAGTTTAAAAACCCAACTTGTTCACAAGGAACATTTCCAGAAAGTCCAATTCTAACAGGTGAAGGATCCCGCTATATCAAAGTTCCTGAAAGAAGAGAAAGACAATTAACAGATGCCCCATCAAACACCAAAGACCGGCTTCAGTGCCGCGAGCTTATAAAACAAATTCAGGGCAGCGTAATGAATGTTTGTAGACTCAATATTGGTAACGTTGTACAACAACTGCAACAAGTTGCAAATGTTATAAAGAAAATTGAGCCACGAGATGATAATCTTCCTGTACTAATGCGACCAAACAAAAGAGAATCAAAAGCGTGGATGAAGTCCCCCATAGTAAGAGTTTAATTTTAGACAGTGCTAAATAAATTTTAGTTAGTGCATACACTAGATGTTCGAATATATACTTAATCTGAACCGAGACGGTATAGTGATGTAACCGCAAGCCAGGCATCCAGTAAACCTCGTATTTCCTACATACAAATGTAGATACAAACATACTAAAAAGGAGACGTGCCCTGCGTATTGAAAAACCTGCAAGCTTTGTCATAAACGTAACCATTTCGCAAAAGTTTACCGTAGCAAGAAAGTTCCTTGCGAACCACATTCAACTGGAGCAGAATATCCTTTATACAGCCACAGCTTTAATGACAATTTTTCCGATTTGTTTGTTGATTGTTTCAGTGTAGTTCATGCATTTAACAAATCTGATGTGTTATCTGAACAAAATTAAGCATTTACACATGTCACAATAGGTCCAAATAACGTAGCAGTCTAATGTTAGCTTGACACTGGGTCACAAGTTAACGTTATACCAGTATCTATTTATAAACAGCCAGGTGTTGCTGATCAGTTAAGTTCGTCGTCTGGTTATGCTGGGTCAGCTGTTAAAACACTAGGTTCTTCTGAAGTATCTGTTAAGGTTGGGGACAAGAGGTTTCAGACACAGTTTCATGTTCTTGACCCTGGCAGTAGACATGCCTCACCTATCCTCGGACTTCCATCATGTATGGATATGGGACTTGTTAGGTTTCTTTATTCATTGACAGTTAAGTCGACCTTAACAGGACAGTGTATTAGACAGGGAGACTGTTTCCAAATAGTTTAAGGATATCTTTGAAGGGTTAGGGTTATTTCCAGAGATTGGGCATCCATATAGATCCTGCTGCTATAATTGCTGTCCACCCCCTCGTAGAATACCACAGGCTTTGAATGACAGGTTAAAAACTGAGTTACCACTTAACATCAATGCAGAATGCTAGCAGTATTGGGGATATGATGAATATGCCAGTTAAATCCATTTTTACGGATTTTATATAATTCGTTCACATGCACAAAATCTTATCAGACAGCTACTGACAAAAAGTACAAATATTTTTTTTTAGATAAATTTACACATTTTAAAGGTTCATTTTTTTTCATATTTTCACATCAATTATAATAAAGTCGTTTATTTTAGTATAAATCATAATTATATGCTTATTCCAGAATTAAATTTTCTTTCCGAAAATCAGCTCTAATGATAGTATACTTCCTTTTCCCTTAATTCACCAACTGAAGAAACTGACGCTAAGCAGATAAGATAAAAAAAAATCTTCCAAGTACACAAAAAACAGTCAAACTAATAAAAAGAAATAGAAACGGATTGCGAGAAAAGGGGACATATAACTGAAGTTGAAAGAGGACAAGAGCTGAGGGAAAACACTGTCAGTGACTGTGAACGAGGCCTAGAGTATATTGTATCCAAGCGTGGAATCTCCACAGACCCCAAATGATCAAGGACAGGACAAAGAATCGGGTACGATTAAAACCCTTGGAATATTAAATGATCATTCAGAGCTTTCAAAGATTGTTGTTAGCTATGAAAACCCGTAAGAGTTTAAATATCCAATTTGATTTAAATATTTATTTCACATAAATAAAAAAAATCCTTATTCATATTTCTCACAGAGTTTAGGTTACCCAAGTCACTCAGGTGACCTATTGATATCCGTTTTCGTCCGTCGTCGTGCAACCTGTGTGAACAAACAATTTCAGCTTTTTCTCTGAATATATACCAATTTTAACCAAATTTGGTATACTGCATCTATGTGTAAAGGGGACGAAAAAATTGAATTTTGCATCCCCATAGGGGCTTGTGAATTGGGCCAAAACCACTAGATTAATGCAATCTTCTTCTTTACTCTTGGCCATTAAACAGTCAATCTGTGGGCATCATAGTAATAACCATTGAGTCCTCTACCATATTGTGAAATTTATGCCCCAGGGTCAGGGGTTCTAGTGCTAGGGTGGAGCTAATTATACTTTTTAGTGAAAACGCATTACTTCTTTAACAATCTGATCTGCTCCAGGGTATTAAATCAACAAAGTACATGGTTATGAAAATCAAGAATGTCTTTTCCAAAATTGTGAATTTTAACACTCCAGGGTCAGGGGTTCTGGTGTTAGAAATGGGGCTCATTTGATTACATAGTTATAATGCACTAATACTTAGAAAATCTTTTCTGCTTATGGGTATGATATAAACTAAGTGCTTAGTTGTGATGAGAAGGAATGCCTTTTCCAAATTGTAAATTTTTAGACCCCGGGGTCAGTTGGTCCAGTGTAAGGGTGGGGTTCTATTGATCAGACTGTGAAAACACATTAATTCTTTGAAAGTCTTCTTCTCAGCCCATGGGTATTAAATAAACTATGTACATTAAATCATAGAAAATGTCATTGGTATTATGCAAATTAACTACTTATATCTCTATAATGAACGACGGACATTCTTTCAGAATTGTGAATTTCAAGGTTCAATTTCAAGGTTCTTGGGTTAAGGATATCATAGAGGGAAACTCTACTTAATTGTCTGACGTCGTGAACTAGATTTAACCAGGGCTAATTTATGCAGTCGTTCCATGAAATTGTTTAGTTAGTTCGATGGTGGAATTTTCGATGCCTGCATAATCTCCACAGACTCATGAAGTTCATCCCAGGAGGAAATGAGCTTTTATTTACGTTACTGAATGAAGTTGTCTTTGGTATAATCTGTGCTTTCATCTTTGAACATGTCCGCTTCAGTTTTCTATAAAAAATGTCCTGTTATATAAATCTCACTGTTTTGTGTTGTGTATCAAAGATAGTCATTTTACATGTTACAGTAGAAATATAATTGATTGCTTAATTTCTTCAGTAAAATTATACCTTGACATTGAATTACTAGTACCTAAACATCAGACACGTGGTCAAATATTTTCTCTTAGTTGCCCTGCTCCAAGTATTGTAAAAGTGAAAACAGAAAAAAATGTCTTATTCAAGTTCGCTTTTAATTTTTTATTGTGTAAATAAATATGTATGTTGCTGATCGAAGTGTTATGATTCACGTCTATCCAACGATTATATTTTGGACGACATTGCATTGTAAATTAGTTTGCATCTTCTTGTTTCTTTTCCCAGATGCTTCAATTCAGAATTTCATCAATCAATACTTAACGGTGTTAAGTAGAGAATCATCGTACATCAAATGGTTTGAGAAGCAATGAAAGCTTTCAAGAACAGCAGAGGAATGGTCAGCATGTATAACACTCTGCCAAGATTGTTATCGCCAGGGTTAAGCTTAGGGGTTATGCTCGCCCATTAAGTGATCAAATATCTTCCCATTATCATCATTAACAACCTTCATTTTATTCTGTTTGTTGAATAAAAAGTCAGTTAGGACATTTAACATTAAAACCATTGCTTGAAAATTACTGAACCGGGATCAAAATCTTTATTTTATAATAAAATGTTGTAAAAGTCAAGCAGACCAGACGGGTAAGGGTTAGGAATAGTTTTAATATTGTTTCACAGAGATGTTGTTATGTGCAAATGAAGAAATAAAGACCTCATCTGACAAACACTAGCCAACACTGACCAAACTAATCAAACGAGTTCGACGAGTATACGTTGATAAAAATAGAACAAATACAACTCAGTGACCAATAGTGCGTAAATGAAGTAAACGATAACTCTCGATGTCCAAATAAAGACAACTCTTACCAATACCTGTACAAAAAGCTAATATAAAACATTGACACAATGCCACTTGTGACAATCATACTTCAATTCAAACAAAGCTTTGATGTATCGGTACATAGTTTCACAATTAATCGTGTGTCTTCAGCAAAAAGAGGTAAACGTTCCAGTTTACTTCAAGTACTCCGTGAAAGGTTAGAAAAAAGACAACATCAATAGGAGAAAGACATTGAAAGCAGTACAGAAAAAGAAATGATGGAATCAAACAGACGATTCGGAAACAAAAATGCCGAAAAAGAGAGACGAAGAATTGAATTAGGATTGGTGCACAAATCGACTGGAAAAAGTGTTCAGATTAGGAATAAGCCCTAAAAAAAATATAGTTAACTATAGTTAACTGTAGTAAATCAAAGTGTCAAAGTTTTCGTCAAAGTTTTACAAAGTGTCAAAGTTTTCGCCAAAGTTTTTCAAAGTGTCAAGTCGCCCGCGTGGCGCAGTGGTTAGAGCGTCTGCTCTAGAGTCGCGAAGTAAGGAGTCAATCCTTACGTCGCGGGTTCGAATCCCACTGCGGGACTTGGAGACCAGTCCTTCGGACGAGACTGTATAAACCGAGGCCCCGTGTCGCAGTAGGTGTTGGCACGAAAAAGACCCCTCACTGCTTAATGGCCCTGAGTGCCGAGTATAGGACAAAATTTGTAGCCCTCCACCGGCAAGTGGTGGCGTCTCCATATGAGTGAAAAATTCTCGAGAGGGATAATAATCAATCAATCAAAGTGTCAAAGTTTTCGCCAAAGTTTTTCAAAGTGTCAAAGTTTTTATCAAAGTTTTTCAAAGTGTCAAAGTTTTAATCAGTTTTTCAAAATGTCTAAGTTTTTATCAAAGTTTTTCAAAGTAACAAAGTTACGAGGGTTGTCCCAAAATTCCGTAGACTAAACGCACCAGTTTTATAATATTCTGCGTGATTTTATTAAATTTTTACATTATCTTTGTAATGCTTTTATTGATCGATTTCTAAAATTTCAGAGTCGTACGTAATGCATTTATTCTTTGAGAATTTTAAATTTATCACCGTAATATGAGGCTAGGCGGAGCAATGTCAGTGACGTCGAAATTGGAATATGCGACGTCCAAAACTTTCAATTAAGCTACTATGCGTAATTATTATTGCTTCATGTCTTGTAAGATAATCTGAAAGTCTTGTGGAATATATATATTTTTTTTATTTCAAATGCATTTGCATTAAAATTGTATTGATTTACACACAAAGCTTTTAATTTTAGAGAAAAGGAATAAAAAAGCATTGTTTTCTGGAGTTCTTAAGCTAGAAGATATATCAGCACACCGTCGAGTCAGACACACAGTGTTGTTCAAAAAGGTTTCCATCCCATTTTCCCAACCGACCAGAAAACTGCAAACAGAGATTCAGAGATGGTTTCGATCTAAGGAAACTTATGTTGGAGAGAGGATAGCACCCAAGACATACAGGAGAAACCGAATTACATCCAGTGGTATTCTTCAAGAAACTGATGTGGTGGTGTATGGCAGAAAAATTCCCCTGGAACGAATCAGACGCCAAATGAACTCGGATCAGGGCCATGGATTTTAGTCATGTCATATCTAAAGTCTATTAAGTCTAGTCAATCGATAAGTGAAACCCAAGCTCATGTATTTAGTAAAAAAATAGTAGTTTTTCTTGTGATGAGGGATTTTACATTAGAGAAAGTCTAGTCAAACATTTTTTTTATATTAAAGAAGGCTATGGAGATAACGAATACTATTCAATATCAAAGTCAATAAACAAGGGCGATGGCTGTATGACATTTTGTTTTATCTTGGCTTTGTTGATCTTTTATGAAATTGATTCTTCTCGAGTTTCGATCATAGTCTTTGAAATCAAGATTGTTTTACTTTCTTGAAGATCTTTACTAGGTCTTCACTACCGGAAAAATGCACTTCTTCACCTTTTTTTATCACTGCCAAATATTGGACATCTTGATTGTCACTGGCAAATGCTGCTATTTTCTCTAACACTTTAAGTCTTCTACTAAGGCATTTCCTCTACACATCTTTCTGCTTTCTTTTAAAGCATGTGACTGTCCCCGTTTTCTTTTGTACAAATATTCCACTTTCTTCGTCTCTCTTTTCTACAACAAAATCTGAATACCAGTTGCTGCCAATAATGCCAGTATTTTGACAAGTTCCACACATCCTAAACAATGTTAACCAAAATAATAAGCATCACTTGACTTATTATCATCATTGTTGATGTTTTGTCATTTTTGGAAAGAAAGTCATGTTAACTTGTTTACCGGATAAGGAGAAAAAATAGGTGAAAATGTCAAACTCAATACAAATCTACATGTATAGCAAATATGTCCGACTAATACAAATCTACATGTATAGCAAATATGTCCGACTCAATACAAATCTACATGTATAGCAAATATGTCCGACTAATACAAATCTACATTTATAGCAAATATGTCCGACTAATACAAATCTACATGTATAGCAAATATGTCCGACTCAATACAAATCTACATGTATAGCAAATATGTCCGACTCAATACAAATCTACATTTATAGCAAATATGTCCGACTAATACAAATCTACATGTATAGCAAATATGTCCGACTAATACAAATCTACATGTATAGCAAATATGTCCGACTAATACAAATCTACATGTATAGCAAATATGTCCGACTAATACAAATCTACATGTATAGCAAATATGTCCGACTCAATACAAATCTACATGTATAGCAAATATGTCCGACTAATACAAATCTACATTTATAGCAAATATGTCCGACTAATACAAATCTACATGTATAGCAAATATGTCCGACTAATACAAATCTACATGTATAGCGAATATGTCCGACTAATACAAATCTACATGTATAGCAAATATGTCCGACTCAATACAAATCTACATGTATAGCAAATATGTCCGACTAATACAAATCTACATTTATAGCAAATATGTCAGACTCAATACAAATCTACATGTATAGCAACAATGTCAGGCTCAATACAAATCTACATGTATAGTAAATATGTCAGACTCAATACAAATCTACATGTATAGTAAATATGTCAGACTCAATACAAATATACATGTATAGCAAATATGTCCGACTCAATACAAATCTACATGTATAGCAAATATGTCAGACTCAATACAAATCTACATGTATAGTATGAATGTTAGACTCCATACAAATCTACATGTATAGTAAATATGTCAGACTCCATACAAATCTACATGTATAGCAACAATGTCAGACTCAATACAGATCTACATATATCGTAAATATGTCAGACTCAAAACAAATCTACATGTATAGTAAATATGTCAGACTCAATACAAATCTACATGTATAGCAAATATGTTGGACTCAATACAAATCTACATTTATAGTAAATTTATCAGACTCAATAGCTGCAGGAGTAGTAACAGGGAATGTCTCATCTTCTTTTGATTGGTGTGGTTGTGGAACTCGGACAAATTGTTATCACAAAAGTTCACTGTAGCCTTCGGCTCAGGTTAGATAAAAAAAGGAGGTCAAGTTTACAGAAAGGATTTAATACAACAACATAGCTCCCGCTAATATATATCAGGATATTAAGTTTGATTAGAATAATCTTGAATGGTTTCCTTAAAACCAGGCTAACCACTAATTTTATAAAAGAAGGGTCTATGTCAAGGGAAAAGTAAAGCTTGGTGGAAATCTACACTTAGCATCATACAAAGTATTTACAAATCATTCAAAGAAATTAAAGAGAGAGTGTGTGTGTGTTTACACCCACCAATATGAATTTGGCTTTATCCTGTCCTTATCCTGTAGTGTGTCTTCTAGCTTATCAACATCTCCCTGAGCTTTAAGAGGATTGATTGAGTACTGTTTAACGTCCCTCTCCAGAATATTTCACTGATATGGAGACGTCACCATTGCCGGTGAAGGGCTGCAAATTTACGCCTATGCTCGGCACTCTGGGCCTTTGAGCAGGGAGGGATCTTTATCGTGCCACACCTGCTGTGACACGGGGCCTCGGTTTATACGGTCTCATCCGAAGGACCGCCCCATTTAGTCGCCTTTTACGACAAGCAGGGGGGTACTGAGAACCAATTCTAACCCGGATCCCCACGGGGCTAGCTTTAAGAGGAAAGCACACGTCTCATTCTGTGTCATTCTCAACGGATACTGGGAGTCATGAAAGGCCATCGATCTTTGAAATAGTTGCCTGTAACTAGAACTGTCCAAACGGCACAAAATATGCCCCGCTGGGTTTTTTCAGAAGTAAGTTTTTCCATAAGAAAGATATGTATCAAACATGAATTATGAAATTTTTCTTCCAGTGGTCTTAAAGTTCCCCAAATGACCTTGGATCAAGATCATGACAAACCCTTGGGTCAGTGGCTATCTTTGTGTAAAATGAGATCCTACTAAGTTTATCCTTAAGAAAGATATGGGCCAGACATGAATTATGAATATTTCCTTCCATTGACCTTGAAGTAACCCAAATGACCTTGGATCAAGATCATGACAAATCCTTGGGTCATGGGCAATCTTTGTGTGAAATGAGAACCTACCAAGTTTATTCATGAGAAAGATATGGACCAGACACGAATTATGAAATTTTTCTTCTAGTGACCTTGAAGTTCCCAAAATGACCTTGGATCAAGGTCATGACACACCCTTGGGTCATGTGCAATCTTTGTGTGAAATGAGAACCTACCAAGTTTATTCTAAAGAAGTATATGGTCCGGACACGAATTATGAAATTTTTCTACCAGTGACCTTGAAGTTCCTTGGATGACCTTGCATCAAGGTCATGACACACCCTTGGGTCATGGGCAGTCTTTGTGTGGAGTAGTGGATTCTAATGTCCCTCGGTAAGATATGTACCGGACACGATTGCACAGACAGACAGACGGACAAGGTGATTCCTAGAGACTTCCCCCAAACTTCGTTTGCGGGGGGTATAACAACTGTGTGTTCAAATGCATCTATATTTTCAGTACCTCAACTCTAAGCAGTTCAAAATTAATGGTTTGTATTAATTTTGATTACAGATGTATGGACAGACAGACACCAGGTGACCAGAAAAGTTCGCCTAAGCTTACAGCTAGGAGCTTTAAAGTGTTTTAGTGGAAGATAACCAGTGCAATTTTGAATTTCTTTACCTTTACTGTGGTGAGAGAGCTTGAATTCAAAGAAGCGTCTCCTCTCCATTGAGCGACTTGTAAGTTGCTTATAGCTACAACTGTATCTGTTAATGGCGTCTAATTTGCGGCTGTCTTCCCCAACAATTTACACAATCTTGTTGGTCAAAATGGCGGACGCCCATCTGAATCTGAAATTCGAAATCTGGCTAGGATGATGGCAAGCCAATACCCATGTCTACGGGACCGTGCACTAGAAAGTCTAAGAGATAATTTTGTATCACGTAAAAGTCTTTCTTTCACTATAGGATGAAGATGTTCCACAAACAATTTTGTCTCTTGTTAGGCCATCTTCGAGGTCTGCAAAGCCACAGTCTTTCGCAATCATTTTCAATACTGTGATGTACTGGTCAATGCTTTCACTTGGTCCTTGTACTCTAGTGCTGCACCTGTGTCTAGCAACTGTTATATTTGTCTTTGGGATGCAGAAATCTTCAAAGGTTTTGATTAAAACATCCAGATTGTCGACATAATCTGCAGCAAAAGCGAATGTGTTGTAGATTATCTTCCCTCATGTCCTATTACATAAAGAAGAGCTTAACACTTTTCTTTTCCACTTTTGTCACTCAGGGCAACATCCATGTATAGATTCATAGTTTGTTTCCTGCTTTTCCATTTTTCTGCTAAGTTTCTTTCGTGAGAGAAGTACATCTGCGGAGGTTGCTTGAAATGACCTTCTTCCATGGTTAATTTCTCTCCATCGAATAAAAGATGAAACATTCACAATATATATATATTTTTTCACGAGTTCACAGTCACTTCTGACACCATGTTATTTTCCTTTTAATACATAAGGAAGTCTGTAAGTCTTTCTTTATAATCTTTAATAACTAAACACATATCTAAGATATAACAGAGTACAAGCGACTACTGAACATTGTGTTGCAGATTGTTATAGCAAAGTTTATATTGATTTTTCCAGTAAAAAGTGGGGGCCAATACTATGTAGATGGTTTTGCAGATTGTAACAATTTCAATCTGGGCCTGGGATGTTCAGTGGAAGTCAAATCAAAAAACTTACTATAACCATTAACAAATAAAACAGTTACATCAAAATGAAAATTGTTTATGTTTTCAGGTTTTATTGTAAGTTGCAAAAAATATATTAACGCATCAATATAATTTATTTTTTGAGAATCATAGGCAGGATAAATTAGTTATGTAGACACTTGAAGGGGTAATAGGGAAATATGTGGGATCCTTGAAAAAATCCATATTGGGCGAGGCGTAAATATTGGGCGAAGCATAAGCCAAGCCAAATATGGATTTTTTCAAGGACCCCACATATATCCGTATTACCCCTCTAAGTGTCTTCATGTATATAACTAATATTCTCAGAACTTGCATGCTAAAATTCTGGTTTCGTCTTCACGAACAATATCATCGAAGGATCCGTTAAATTTCTGAGCAAACAATGCTAATGGAATGTCATCATCTTCTTCGAACTCATCATCACAATCATCAATAACCTCTCCGCTTTTGTCCTCAAAAACCTGCTTTTCGAAAACAGTTTGAAATGCATGACACGCTAACTTCACTCCAGGCCGACTTAAGAAATCTAATTGATATCAACACGTTGATATTAGGTTCAATTTTCTTTTCCTCACACTGAAATTAAATTAATATGTTAGGTAATAATTATAATTATTATGTTTATATATCAATAAAAGAATGAAATGTTATGCTTCGTAGATAAAAACAGGTGCGCGACAATGCCATTTATAACCTCCGGACTAAAACCGCTACTTACACAAAAATAGACAATAGAAATAAAGGTGTGATCTTACCTGAAGTATGTATTTTATCAGGCGCTGACGATATTTGATTTTCAAATTGTTGATAATACCCTGGTCCATTGGTTGTAGTATGCTCGGTGTGTTTGGAGGAGAGAGTTTAGAGTAATGGATATGAGATAAAGGAATCTCGGGTGGGCTGCACAATTGTCAACAAATAAAAGCACCTAACGTTTTTCTAAGAAATCTGCGGTCAAGAGTTCGTATCCATTCTTCAAAAATAGAACTAACCATCCACGCTTTTTTGTTGGCTTTGTAGCTTACAGGCAGCGATTTTCTTCAAAACACCTTGGGTTTTCAAATTTTCCGATGATTAGGAGGAGTAATTTTTCTGTCCCGCTCATATTTGCCCCCACCAATAGCGTCAATCTCTCCTTTGATCTTTTCCCCCATGACACTTTTCACCCTTCATTTGCAGAGTTCTATCTGGTAGTAGTTTATAAAATAGTCCAGTTTCATCTGCGTTGAAGATATCTTTAGGATCGTTATCTTGTAAAATCTGCGGCAGCTTATCCTTCCATTCGTCAACGCTTTTATGATCGACGATTGCGCTCTCTCCAGTTATCGCACGACGCACGATTCCATGTCGATTTTTAAAGCGATCCAGCCACCCTGTATTGGATTTGAAACTGTGGTCTCCTAATTTCTTGGCAAGGTCTTCTGATTTTTGTAGAAGTATGGGACCGCTTATTGGAATGTTTTCCTGTCTCTTTTCATAGAACCACTCTAATAATGCCGCATCTACAGTCTCATGCGGAACGGACCGGTGACTTTTTCGTGATAGACTGATTCCTGTAGATTCGTAATTTTTAAGTATCTCTTCTTTGTTTTTCAACATTGTATTAAGAGTATTCGGTAAAATATCAAACCTTGTAGCAAATTCTTTTTTAGTGAGGCACCCCTTTCAACTTCTCTAATAATCTCATATTTAGTCTCTATTGAAATTGCTTTCCGCTTTCTAGACGGCGAAGACATCTTGGTACTGACAATTATCGTAAGCCCGTGAGCACTTTCTTATCTTAACATTGAAGTACAGATTTCAAAGTTTTATGAACGCGTATATTAAACGAAATTTTTAATGAAAAATATTCGTTATACTTATAAGGCTGTCTAAAATTAAAACTATGTTTAACGTCACCCGCGCGCGTAGGTTTATGAGAAATTCGTCTTTGAAAAAAACAAACAATTCGGAATTCCGTATGTCCGTTCCGGTTTGGTTCTACAATTAACGACTAAATTCTGCTTCCCGTAGTGACAGAAAATGTGCTTTGATAGTCGCAGTAAAGACAGTTGGTGTCTTATTAAAGAAAACTAGTGAATTAAAGAGCTTGGGACCATAAATGTAAGTAAAAAATAGATGATTTTATGATTGAAGTTAATAACAAAGTCTAGTTTGTTGATTTTTTGTCAGTCTTCGAATCACATGTACAGACTGACAGACTCTCAGTTCGTGATTATTGGCTGAACTTTTCATTGTTTTTTGGAGAGAATCAAAAAACCTTTTAACTGAGTGGAAAGTGTGTCAAAAATCAATATTTATATACAGTGAAAACATCATTTAAATCTTATTTAATTTTTTTAATATTAAAAAAATATTTCTGTAAAAATCGAAAGGAACAGTAATAAGTAAGATAATTGATTTCTTCATAATTCATGTACCAGAACAAATAGCTACAATTTTTGGAAAAGATGATACTTGTCTTAACCATTTGAGCAGGGAGAAGGTTACCGAAGATAGGGCCTTTCAAGTGAAGGAGAGTAAGGAAAGTGGTTTGAGGTATTCCAAGACGTGAAGAATCCTGTCCTTTGTGTGGAATTCAAGGTATTCAAGATAATCTAACAGCTATCAGTATGGTCCAAATATTAGTATTCAGACTTCAAAACTAATGCTAGTAGATCTAGAACGAAGAAAACATACAACATAATTCAATTTGAGGATAATTCAACATGAACAGTTTTAAATATTGTCATCAATAATTTTAATTGTAGATATTGAGCAACTATTCCCACAAGATTAAGAAGCATTTGCCTCCAGGGTACCATGGACATGTGGCAATATAAACCCAAAGGACAATTGAGGCCTAGTTAAAAGCCACTTTCCTGCACATTCAGTCTTAGACTACATTTTCGCTAATAATAGGACTCAAACTGATTTACATACTAAGGAATAACTCTGCTAGGAAAATTAATCTTAGGTGCCATATCAATTAAATGCTCACATTCCTTAATTGTAATGTTTTTAATGTACTGAATAGGTTAATTTGAATAAATTCACAATTGTTTGAAAATTTTGTTTGTTTATTTTTTTCCTCCCTCCCTCGTAAGTTTGGAACTTTAGATGTGACGTTAAACGTAGAATTAACTTTAAACAGCCTAAAGAAATGTGTTAAAATATTGTCAGCGGGGGTCTTAAAATCACTTAGTTATAGCCGTAAATTCGTTAAAGCCGTGTTCGTTATATTCAGCAATTTTTGACGGGTTTATATGTGGACTCTACCGGGACTTGAAAAAAAATTAGCTATAACCGTTAATTCGCTATATCCGTGTTCGCTAAAAACGAGTTTTGCTGTATATAACTAATATTCTCAGAACTTTCATGCTTAAATTCTCCATCATGTTGAAACTGCGCTGCAGCTTGGATAACGACAGTGCCCCAGACCTGCCTACCCTTTTCCTTGCAGAGGTGTAATTTCAGAAAATTTTTGGCGGAATTCCAGAGATAAAAGCGTAACCAATCGTGTTTTCCTAGTTTGTTGTTTTACTATAATACTTTATGTTCTTTCAAAACAACTACAATTGGATAATACTGAACAAAGCTGGCATTATCTTTTCTTTTTCGATTCATCTATTGGCAAAAAAGTGTTGTAAAATACCAGTATCCTATATTAAACTCAAATCAACCACACACCCTTAATGAAGCATTTGGTCGATTTGTATCAGATCACTTTATTAAAGGCTTTGTCTACACAAATCGTACACTGTATAACACTGTGTTCCATCTTTTTAACACTCACATTTCTCTATTTTATTCTAAGCAATGTTGTAAATAAACTAAATTGAGCACAGAAATGGGTGTACTTATCACAATATCTTTTTAGTAAACGTAAGAGTGTTTCTCGTGTTTTTCCAAATCTTCGTTTTACCAGTTTACGAGTACATATAACTACCGATACTAGCTAGGTATATTACGTACGTTTTCGAAATGATACTCTATTAATTACCTTTACCTTTCACTAAAAACTTCTCATTCATTTCAGTGGGTCCTACTTTGACTCTATATTTAAACGTTCACAATGGATTTTAAACCAAAATATCAAAAGCGTAATATTATATAAGTGGCGTAATGGCATAATTCTGTGGTAAAAAGCGGAAGAATTACGCCAAAAGCGGAAGGGTAGGCAGGTCTGCATGCCAAATCATTTTTAAAACCAAATAATCATAATTTGGGAGATTGCATGTACTAATTTAAATCAATTATCACTTTGAAGTATAAAAAGTAATTGTTCGCTTTAATGAGTATATTATTAAATTTTTTGTCTGATGTTTTAATTTAAAATCAAGTAGTTATCATTTTCACCAGTTTAAGGAATAGCGAGATAAAGCGTTTCAGCAATAGAGGCTTGACGTTTATGATGAAGGCCGCCTAGGTTTTTGGATTTCATGGCCCCAGGGTCAGGTCTTCTGGTGCCTGGTAGTAGATATTTATAGTATCCCTCTTCAACTGTTGCTATGAGAACTAGGGTGATCTTGGTAGTAGATATTGATATATCCCTCTTCAACTGTTGCTATGAGAACTAGGGTGATCTTGGTAGTAGATATTTAAAGTATCCCTCTTCAACTGTTGCTATGTGAATTAAGGTGACCTTAATAGTAGATATTTATGGTATCATCCTTCAACTGTTACTATATGTATGTGAGCTAAGGTGACTAATAATAGCACAAATATTGAGTCAAGAAAGGTGTTTTCCTAGTATCTTCCTTTGAGTGTTGCAATGCAAACTAGGGTGACCCTGAGGTATGTTTGGAAAATCCCAAGTCGTCAGTGACTGTAAACTCCCTCTTGACTGTAGACTCTTTGCATTTAAGTAACCCATGACGTCATTGACTGTAGACTCCACCCTTGACCTCTATGACCTTTATGGGAAAAACCCATGACGTCATCCTGACTATAAAGTGACTGTTCTCTGTATCTCTTACTACTCTTACTACTCTTATTTAACACATCGCTCTTTTTATACAACGACTTAACTGAGGTACTTGGCACACTGCTTATATTTTAGACTTTAAGTGACAATACACTTATGGACATGTATTCATGTTCAATGGACTCGTAACACTTGTAATAGACAAATTCAATAAGAGAAAGGACCTCAGGAATCATATACTGTCAATTCTTAACCTTGGGTGATATGATTTGTTCCATCTTTGCTAGCCAAAGGTTTCTGATACACTACTCTCCTCATAAGCCCTTGGCATAGAGTGTTAAAAGCAGTTGGGATATTTTTTTAAAGTTGTGATCGGAGTGAATCAACATTGATTGTTGACCAATCAGAAATTGTTTTTGTAAATGACATATATGTATTGGGGACTTATTTGACTCTTTACTCTTGGGAATGAAAGTGCAAGTAAACAATGATCACATGCTATTCTTCGCCCGTGTGGCGCAGTGGTTAGAGCGTCTGCTCTAGAGTCGCGAAGTAATTAAGGAGTAAATCCTTACGTCGCGGGTTCGAATCCCACTGTGGGACGTGGAGATGGTATTCAGATGAGGCTGTATGAACCGAGGCCCCGTGTCGCAGAAGGTGCTGGCACAAAAAAGATTCCCTCACTGCTCAAAGGCCCTGAGTGGCGAGCATTTCAGGACAAAATTTGTAGCCCTCCACCGGCAAGTGGTGGCGTCTCCATATGAGTGAAAAATTTTCGAGAGGACGTCTAAACAATGTACAATCAATCAATCACATGCTATTCTATGAATAGATATGTTGTCTTCCAAAATATTAAGATATGTACAAAGTTTGAATTAGATCTATATTGAAGATGTACATTTTCACATTAAATAATAAATGATCGATTTATACCTTGTTACTTCAATCTTTTTAAAATCATGACATTGTTTGCTTCTTGTTGATGACACAATATGTGCATACCTCTTCCATATTTGAGATCATGTGACCAAAACAATCCCGTGTTTTCACAGCTCCATACGCTAAGGTATAATAAAGAGAGTAGTGTATCAAGAACCCTAAACTAGCAAAGATTGACTCACTTTTTTCTCCATATAGGTGTAAAAATATTTATATTTTTTATGTATATCTAATTTTTGAAACGCAATCCCCCTTCCAGTTGAATATTTGTATAGATCAGTACATTTTTAATTGATATGTTCTTTATTTTCAGCGATCCTTACGAATGGAAAAGGCCCTGAAAACTGCCCACTTTACATCTCTGGCGAGGGACAAGGTGCGACCTTTGCTGAAGCCAGAATAGATGGCTTCGGAATAGTCAGACATGGAGGATGGTGAAAGAATCTTCAAGATTCGACGCCTGTCTTGGCAGAAGAAGAAGTTTATGAAGGCCAATGAGGCGCTTGACGAAGAACACGAGAGAATATTGCCAGCCCACCTGAATGGGAATAAGAGAAAGAGAGTGTACCTGGAAATCCCTTCAGAAGAAAACCCCCTCCTAGCTATCCATCATTGGTGATACGAAGTAGCTGGAGAGACAGTGAAGATGAGGAGGAACAGGCCGACTCCAGCTAATTCAATTACTTCCATAAAGGAGCAAAGGGCAGTGTGGTGTTAACAATATCTTGGACTTGAATTTGGGTATGTCTTCAGGACTAGATTCAATTTATTGAAGAGTGTTCTTGTTATTATTTTGTATTTATTTATTCTTAAAGATAAAACCCATAGCTTTCCTTATTTATTTATCTATTTATCTTACATCCTTGTCATAGATGATTGACAATTGTGTATATTTATTCATAGCATGTACAATTAAATAGATAAATAAATTTCATCGTTGATTGAACTCCTGTGTGTTTTTGTCAATTAAAAACTGAGAGAGAGAGAGAGAGAGAGAATTTTCTTTTAATTTGTGGATACATGCACAATATACTAATAAATTGATCAAACAATAAATATTTGTCTTTGATTTTTTGTATTGATTGCATCATGGAAAAGCCTGTTTTTCAGTAAAATTGTTACAGAAAATGATGCTTGTATTTGAAAGAAATCAAAACTAAAGAGAATGAAAATCATTTGACTTTAATTATCTGAAAACATTCACTGTAACACTGCTTGCGCCTGAAAATGGATTAGTACTTCGAAGAGAAACTCTATAATTAGAATTAGATGTTAGATCCGCTCACATACTTGCTACATTAGCATCTAACAACACCCCTACAGGGTCACGTCAGAGGTCAATACCTATCAACCAATCAAATTGTCGCTGGCAAAATATCTGTTGGCATAATCGAAGCAAATAAGGCTAGGGTTGTTCCGAATTTGACCTCCGACGTGACCCTCTATGAGATGTTGTTAGATATTTGTGTAGCGAGTATGCGAGCGGATCTAACATCTAATTTTAATTAGATTGGAAGAGAAAAAGACTAAATTCAACATCTCTTTCTTTAAGTCTGATTATGGTAGAATATTTTAACAGTAATTTAAGCAAAAGGCATTTTATTCACATAATACCCTGAAAATAATTATCTTCTTACCAAGTTAAGAGAGGTTAATATGAAAAGTGCCACCTTAAAATATGCAAAATACCATCTTGAACATGTGAAACGCCAGTTTAAAGGTTGAATTAAGGCAGTTTAAAGATAGCTTAAATGTGGCTTAATGGGAGCTCAATGGAGTTTGGACATTAAGCACTTGTAAGTCTAGCTTAATGGTGGCTTAATGGTGACTTAAAGACCGTCTAAAATCAACCATTAAGGACCTGTTAGCTACCATTAAGTAACCATTAAGCTACCATTAAAGCTGAAAACGTTTCATAAATAGGCACTACCAGACGGGTATATAAACCGTCCGATTTCAGTTACACTCGGTTGCACATTCGAAACTCGTGTCCGATATGTAGTACTCCTTGCGTGGTCTTAGATTTTTTTTGCGTTTTTTCCCTTTTATATGTGCATTTTCTGCTTGTATATAATGTATTGACCTGTATTTTTCATGATCCTATTGTCCTTTTTTGGAAAAAACACATTTAATTTGATAATTTCATCTCGACCGAGTTGCACGGCTGTGTAAGATGTACGTCTATACTCGTGGGATCTCTACAGCAAAATACATTGAACTGATAAGCGATCTTCTCCTTATATATGGGTTGTGGGGAGAGCGTTAGACAAAGAGAAATATGGCGGCCTATGCCTATTTATGAAGAGTGTTCAGCTTTAAGTTAAAAATCTGGCTGAATGGTGGCTTAATGGTTACTTAATGTAAGCTTAATGGTGGCTTATAGGTGCTTAATGGTTGCTTAATGATGGCTTAAAGGCGGCCTTTTAAGCCACCATTAAGCACTATAAGCTACCATTAAGTCAAGCTTTTAATGGGAGCATTTCATCTTGTGTTTGCCACTTACAAAGCAAATGGTTGATAATGCTTTGATGGTAAGCACTCGTAATTAAGCGATAGAAATATGAAAAATCTAATTGTACTATAAATATTTTTGAAATAATTTAAAATAGATGCAATGTTTTTCTTTCCTTTCTTTTTTTTTTTATCGAATACTTTGTCATAAATAATAATTATCATTTAAAAAAAATGAAAGTAACCGAAATAATATTTGATGTTTTTTTAGATAAAGTAATTATTTTAAAACAATTGTTATTTTGACATAACATTTCAATAACAATTAATGAAATATATGAAGGTTGATGAACGAAAAATTCAGCAGATACAAGAGTCAACAAGAGGACAGAGCAAAAACACCAAATGGTTTGAGGCAAGGGAGTGGAGACTGACTGCATCACGATTTTGAGAAGTCTGCAAAGCTTATTCAAGGCGAACCAACGGTGAAAAAAATATCAACGTTTAAGAAAGACACGTCTGACAAAATCAAACCGGGGAAGTACATGCCACGAAACGTATGGGCCTGAACTAAAAAAGTACTGCATGGTACGTGTAGAAAAAAACAAAACATTGAGAAACAGACTGAGTTTATTTTCTGCAAAAAGTTTCGTTTGTTAAAGGTAAATACTTTTTTAAAAAAATGAGACGTTATTTTAGTCCAATTGTTAGTCCATTATTTATACACTGAATTGTGACTCTTAAAAAAAATAGGCAGAAAGACTAATCATTTCATTTTGAACTATGTGTACAATAATCAAAATATATTTTTATGTAGTCTAATCTCAAAATTACCAGAATTACAGCTACGGTGAACATTTCCATCTCACAGGGTTTGGAATGTCGCTCTTTGTTTATAATTAAAAGACTTTATATGATTTTGTTGTTCTCCCTGTACTTTTCAAAGATTCTCATAACTGTAAAACTTAAAAACTTTAAATGCCATAATTTCTTCTCCTCAGTCTTGAGTTATTAGGGCTTTTCGACTTTTGTCGAAAAGACCTATTGTTTTCGTCTTGTTTATTATTAGGGTCTTCCGTCTTCAGCGGAAGACCCTTCTATTATTCTTCGGTTTCTTTTTTACCTTTATTATTAGGGTCTTCCGTCTCCAACGGAAGACCCTTCTATTATTCTATTGTTTCTTTTTCACTTTTATTATTATTTTTTTTTTCTTTACAATTTTTGTGCAGAAGATTTCTCGGAGATGACTCGACCGATTTACTTGAAATTTTCGGAGAAGGTGTATCTTTATCTAAACCTTATACGTTTTTTTCATTTTTTTGAAATTCACTTCCGGTCGGAAGTTATCGCCCTTTGATCGAAATTTTGAGGACCTCCTTGTCTGTGATGGAACTCAAAAACGGCTTGAGCTAGAGCGCTGAAATTTTCAGTGATGATAGAGGACATATTGCCATGTTGCAACATGGTCAGGATATTTCCCGGAAGTGTCTAGTATGGAAGCTCGGTAGGGGACAAAATTTAGGACACGAATCTTGACTGATTTTTTGAAACATTTTGCATCATATCTTTTACAGTATAATTATTTTGTTAAAAGATACTGTGCAAAATTACAAGATCTTTAATATGATATCAAGAAAAAAGTGCTGACTCATCACATTAGGGGCTGAAAGGGGCCAAAAGTCTTTATTCGATAACTCTTAAACAGTCAATATTTTGTTATACATTACAGAAGTAAAAATGTTAATCTCAACAATCTACAACTGCATATTATAATTTCAATGTCGAATGTTACATAATAAGGGGCCACTGGGGGCCAGAATGCTAAATCTTTGACGCTTCATATCTCAAAAGTGGAAAATATTTTGATAAGTAATATTGAACAAAAGATGTTCATAATAATGTTCTTAACATATGCAACCTTTAGT
>NW_026927332.1:0-30247 GCF_032062105.1 Saccostrea cuccullata | reverse complement strand
TGATTACCCTCGCATGTACAAATTTGTAATCCAAGATATGGCACTCCAAAATTCAGAAAAAATGAGCTTAACATAGTTCCACAGTTGATTAACTAGATTTATCAGCTGTAAACTGTAGTGTACAAACCTTGAACTATACTGAGCAATTTGTTAACAATAGTTTTCATCAGTAAAACTATATTTGACGGTTGTTAATTATAGTTTACGAAATCAATGCTTATCTAAGATATATGTGTGTAATGAAGCATTCATTAACATTAGATTTTGTTGATAAACATAGATCTGTAGATTCACATCTGTAAACTATAATTTACAATTGTGAACTATAGTTGATGGTTGTGAATCATAGTTTCACAAATCGTAAAAATATTTATTAGATCGATAGATAAGAGTTGTAAACCAATGTTTACAAATCGTAAAACTGTATTTATCAGACAATCTATGTTTTGAAAATCACATATAATTGTTTTCAGTGTTAAAAATAGTTTACGGTTCTGAAACATAGATTATCGCTTTAACTATGATTTACAGATGTAAAATATAGATTAACGTTGTAAACTATAGTTCACAGTCCGTAAACTATAGTTTACAACCGATAATCCTAGTTTATCGACATTGTAATTATGTTTAGCTCATTTTTGTGAATTGGCGTGCCATACCAAGACCCAAGTACAAGTGTAAGAAAAAATAGCTTTTTACGCCCTCCGAATAAGCTAGGTATTTCATACAAAAGATTATATTCAGGGGAAAAAAGTTTTTAAATGTTTTGCACACAATTTTACAGATTTAATTGTATTTGAACAATATCTTGTTCATAAATTATTTTTCTTTTCATGTAAGCAAGTTACGTACAAATTGTATTTCGGGTTCGTTGCCACGATGCTCTCAGTAAGGAAAATACACATTTTGTTAGATAAATTTATTTGAAAAAAAACCCCTACTATATACATATATATGTAATAGTCTTTAGAGATATATGGATATATTAACAACTAACAGTTTCATCAATGATTAAACATTCTTTCAATGATCATTGCACATTTCCCTTTTTAATCAGTTATCGCAACTTATTTCTTTTGTATCCTTTCAATCAAGTTTTGATTGAAAAAATCACTAATGGCGTTTCATGAAATAAATATACGATTTATTTCAGTCAGTTTTATAAAAAATTGCCAGTAGCTTAGATCCGCCAACCGGAAACGCTACCTTACTCACGGTTTTAGTATTTCATGAAGTTTTTAGAAAATAAAAATAATGCACGATACTTACTATGCTAGTGAAATCTAAATAAAAGTTTACAGACATTATCTTGTACATAAAGTATTGTTGGAGGAGTAAGTAAGAACTCTTTTCGGAGTTAATTTGCAAAATTTATAAATTTTAAGCATAGATATATATATTGGCGACACGTTTTAAGTTAGTCAAAACACCCATTCATGAATTTCATTTTTACTTTTTTTTAAATTACTGGAGAAAAATGAATAAAAATATATTAACAAACATGCATGATCTTTATAAAATAATAAAAATTAATAATTTATTGCATGTCTTCGTCATATTCTCTGTATATAATGATTAAAACACTGCATATGATAAAGATTTCAGTGAATCTAATAATTTTATCACTGTATATAATGATTAAATCACATCACAAAAAGGTTATGCCACCTCATATAATATGAAAATGACCTTCAGGCAGCAATGACGTTCACTTATATGTAACATTTTGCTATTATATTCAGTGTAACTTTTTCCCTAAATAGAAGAGGGATGATATTTTGACATATAAATAAAGAATTCCATTCTTTATGTTCTGTAATGTTCAAGGGCATGTTAAGAGGTCAACTGTTTGATATTGTGACGTCATCTACTGAATCATTATCTTTCAGGGTTTTTTTTTTCTCCATAAGTGGCGTATACTCCGTTCTGCTAATGAAGTAATGTGAAGGCTTGTGTGAAGTCAAAGAATTAACCTGAGGTGCAAAGTTTTAGTGGAAAAGGAGCTTCCTCTCGGAAGAGGGTCTAAAGGGGTATTTATACAAACTCAGACATCTACAATTTATTTTTTAATTTAAACAGTGAAAATAAAATTGTACATCTATCTTAAGTTTATATCGTAGTTTGAAGATCACTTAACAAAACTGAGAACTCCTAACTTATCATTTTACTCTGCTCAGAAAATTAATATGGAAATTAATATGGAAACTTCCTTACTGAATAATCAAAATTCAATCAGTACGTTGAATTTTCTGATAACATGATATATAATTCAAATTATCAATTTCGCTTCCTGCTCTTAATTATGGACTCCTGTTGCTTTCGATGAAATTTTCTGATAGAAACCTAATTATATCAATAACACTTGAACTTTGGCTTAAAACATTTCTTTCCAGCTAAGGGAATAGTTTTAGCTCTAAATTCGCTCTTGAGTACATCTTGACCCATGTTTTTAACAAGAGGAATTATATATAAAATGAATAACATGTTTTATATTGAAAAGTATATTACAAATATCTAAAAATGATAAAAACAATTTTTTTTACATCAACTTACTTTTATTTCTTGGAATGAATTTGACGCATGTGTAGGGGGACATTTTCATCCGTGTCAAAATACATTGTTAAAAACGCTTATACGTTGTACACAGAATATTTTCATTTATTACTGTTAAGGAAGGATTAAATTAACATTCAAAAGTATTTTAATGCACAAAACAGCTAATTTGAAAAAATTAGTTTATTTCTACTCAGATTTTGAATGCAACGTCTGTCAGATTCATTACACTTTGTAATTTGTTATAAAAATGGCCTCTGGTTATGCAAATTTTTTCATCTCTCTTGTCTACTGATATAAATAAACGTATTTATCAATTAAAAGATCACAGATTCCCCAGAAAAGCACGTGTGTTGCGAAATTCACAAATCTATTGGATGCTTCCTGTGCCTGTCATGGCAAGTAAGCGTTACGTGCAATCTAAGAATGGAGCTTGGAGATACTACTTTCCAAACATTTGACCTAAAGGTTACGAATATATAAATTTTCTAGATTTGCAACTAAATGAATTAATAGGTACGACTTATTATCAAGTACCCGGCCCTTTATTCAATGTTTATTCCAGAGAAAATGAAGTGTAGGCTACACCTTTTTGTCTATATGAAATATACGCCTCTGACCACTGAAGTTATTTTAATCAAAAGATTTTTTTACACATTATATACACAATTTGATATGGGACACATTTGAATCATTTTGTTGTTTTTTAGTTCTTTTCTTTTTGAAAAATTAAATCATACACATTTTAAAGAAATCTAAAAGCGTAGGATATTTACATGTTAAATTTATTTTTTTTTTATTAATATGATTCTCAAATTGACCAGCATCAATTTAACGTAACGTATTTTAGTAGCAAAAATTTTTTCTTCATTTTTATATCCACAAAATTTTGCACTTTTTTCGATTCTAAAAGAAGTCATGAAAATGACGCATTTAATGACGTCATTATGTGTTGACTAGAAAGAGAATTACAACATGTTTACCAGATGAATGGTCAGGAAGAGATCAAGTGATATATTAATCCTGCATTTCGAATTTAGAAATTCACATCGCAAAAAATTCCTAAGTGGCCCTTAAACAGATTTTGTTTTTTGTCTTTTTCTCACACAAATAATTCTCACACAAAAGTCTTTAAGTGAGCCACTTTTACTTGGCGCTGTTAATACTTCACAATTCGGCACTGCATTTTAAAAAAAATACTTTTCTACTATATGTCCTCATTAAAAAAAATAAGTCATGCTGTATTTATATGAATGTTCTTATTTTATTTGTTTATTTATTTCTTATTTATTTCTTATTCATTATGAATGTTCTCATTTTATTTATACTTCCTTGCTATATCCGCCAACATTCCTTTTTCCCCATTTTTCCCCATTAACGCAAAACAACGGATTTAGTCCAGGAATCGGAATTTATAATTTCTTGCCAAAATCTAACTGGTTATATTTACCTGAAAAACATTATAACTCTTTTTGTCGGATGATTGAATTTAATTTAATTTATACAAAAACATTTAATAGTTTGATAACTACAAGTAAACCCTTATAAATTGAGTTGTTTTTCAGGACCTTCCACTAAACAGAAAGGATGAGGTGACTTGCAGCCCCTCGTATATTGACAAAAAATTAAATGTCTAAATTTTACTACAAGTTTTGCATGTAACTAATCACTAATATGTGTACCTTTAAAGAATACTATTTTGAACAAAAATAGAATCGTGATTTGAAAGATATAGATCTTAGATTGGAGTAGGGGTATCATGTTTACATTCAATTCCCATTGCATTTTAACGCCGCCCCACTCTTTGAAGCCCTTAAGATATAAGAGCGCAGAAAGGTACAATTTTCTCCTTTGGCTGGTCACTGTATTTCATTGAAATCCACCTATATGTGAAAGGAAAAAATTGTACCTAACTGCGCTCACATGCTATTTAAAAAAAAAAATGTAAAATCTAGTTGCCCTTTCCCATTATAAACAGATCGACGGAACTAGATTTTCTGACGTAAAAATGAATTCATATACTAATCGAAGCACAGGCGATACTTTCTAACTGACCATTCAGCTAAATGAAATTCGTAACGAGTGAGTACCACAAAAATGCTATCGAAACATGTTTGGAATTTTACTGCTTTCCGATAATTTTTTATGCATTAGACACGGATCTACATATGTACCATTTCTGAGACCAGTAAACTATATATACAGTTACAAAAATTGATAGAATATACATGATAAACATTATTTTCAAGTTTTGTAGCGTGTTTGGTGAGCAATTCGCTAGGTCTACACGTATTCCCGAGTATCGGTGAATACATGTTTCATGTCATTTCTTGTCCTACATGTAAAAACCATAAATGCTGAAAATCCATGCGTATCATTAATCATAAACAGCATTGGCTGACCATTATTATAGTATAGTTTGAAATGTATAGAAAAGGATAACAGGTAAATTGACCTAAACCACGTGTCTGCGATGAAATGTAAACGCACTTAACCAGCATGTTTTGTTGTTCTGTCATCGGATTGGACAATGACTAAGTGAAAATTAATAACAATAACCATATAAGATTTTCTCGGACACGCATATCCCACTATTGTACTAAGACCCGCCCATTTTCTTGTCATAAAAGAAAATATTCGCATAAACCTGGCCGAATTAAGCTCTGATAGGGTCTAAAAAATCAAAGATAATGCAGTATTTCATATAATTAAAATGTGTCTGAACTATTGAAACTATTCAAAAGGCGTCGTATTTATTCAGTCATGTTTGAAAACTACCAACATCGTTGTAGATTAAATATAATTCGTCGCGGAAAAAGGGGCCCCAGATAGCAGTTATGGCCATATTTCAATATATGTGGCTAAATTTCTTTCATTTTATTTATAAAGAGAAATTTTGTATCCTAAAACAAAATATCAAAGTCTCAGAAATATTGAATTTGAGGAAAATTTTGTTCTATCTATTGTGTCTCACCTTAAATAATAAAAAACCTCTTGGATGAGTATATCAGTGATATGAACGAGACAGGAAATTTTACGTTTTATGAACTCTTTTAGTCTTGACAAGAACAACATAAATGAAATGCAGGTGAAAAACTGTGACACATATGATTGTATAAAATATTGATTATATCACAAAATTAGTTATTTCATGCAGTAAAGTAGCTATGAATGTGATGAAATTTGAAGCCTAAACAAGACAAGTACTTATATTCATGTGTTTATATAATTAAGGAATGACGCTAATTCTTCGCCACATTATACGATGATAACCTGGTTTGGTCAGTTTACGCTTTATAAAAAAGCGTAAACTGACCCAAACCAGGTTATCATCGAATAATTTGGCCAAGAATTAGAGTCATTCCTTATAATTTAATTTTAAAATAATTAAACAACTGTGGGTGTAAAATTGTGTTGCTTTTTATGAGTTCAAATTTGCCCCCAATAAAACATCCCTAGTAACGGAGGTGATATGAAACAAGGGGAGGTAAAAACTGATATACAGATCTAGCATTCATTATGTTTGTGTACACGAGGTAAGATCAAGCTACTGTTTGAAGTTAAAGTTACATTTATTACATCTGGAATTTCCCATGAATTCCAAGGACTGGAAATGAGGGGATTGTATGGATACAGATGATTCAGCTGGTTGTTAAGGGGGTGTGTCCCTATACCAAACCAGGTTATAAAGAAATAATTTGCGTTCCTTTTTGGTAATCAACCAATTAGAGACTAGAATACAAACAAAAGAGTTAAAAAATCTTCAAAATTAAACTATAACATTAAAATGATGAAATGAAGATTGTTTAAGGGTAATTATAGATTATGTAAATCTATCCCTAAAAACTCGTAATCCGGTTTTAGCCAAAGTTTTTCATTTTTTGCACTTAAGATATTTCTCTTCCAGAAAACAAAATGCAGACGACAGTTATATTAAACTGATTCCAAAAGATTTAAAAATGGGTTTGCAGTAGACAATTATTTAATGACTACTCGGTGAAGCGGTCAAACTATTGTCCCTCGGTAGTGGGGAAGACCTAGGAAACTGTTGCTCTCGGCATTCGGCCTCGGGCAACAGTTTCCCAGGTCTTCCCTACTACCGAGGGACAACAGTTTGACCGCTTCACCGAGTAGTCATTAAATAAGTGTTTTATTACCTAACCTAGTACATAAGTAACTAAATTAGAATAAAAAAAACACCAACAGTCAATCAACAACTTTTTATTCACAAACTAGTCGACTAATTAGCTGAACACAGAATATAAAGATTAAACTAATATTTACTAATTTGAAGTAATACTTAATAAGTTAATTTATTGATTGTTTGTGTGTTTTATTCCAATTTGATGAATTATATAGCAGGTAAATAGTGATGTCGTGATCATCAAAACGCTTGAATATTACGAGGACGCTTTAAACATCAAACAGTTTATTCTGTGACCCAGTTAACAGTTTGATTGTTTCATGATCTCGCAAAAACATAAAATAAATCGTGAAACAGTTCCAAAAGTGGAATTACAATTTAAAAAGTAGGTTAGGTAATGTTAGAAATTGTGAAGATGTAAATGCTGAGCAGCAACAAAACAGATCAAAAAACAGATTGGAGAGGATTTATTACAAAAAAAAAAAATCTAAAAGCTCTAATTTGACTTAAGCAGAATTTTATCGAGAATTGATCTTGAAAATCCCTGATTGATAAATATAGGTAAAGGAATTAAATTTTTGTAACATACCGAAAATAAATCATGACAAAAACAAAAAAAGTATTTCCTTGACGAAGAAAGTAAACAAAAATAAAGAAAATATCACATATTTCTAAGGGGTGGATTTTTCGTGTTTTGGGGAAATATTTTGGTATATGGGGATTTGATTGCGTGGTTGAAAAATTGTTCAGTTGTAATATGTGAAAATTTGCATTTAGTATTGCGTGGATATAAATTCGTGGGTCTCTTCATTCCTTCAAAACAACGAAAATGAAGCCCAAGCGAAAATGATTGACTTCACAGTAGGTATTTTTTTTTAAAATAAAACCGTTACACATCTCTTAACTGGAACGCATGATCAATATACCAGTAAATCGCAATGATGAAATCGGCACTGTAGTATACACAAGTCACAATTGCATTGTATGTTCAACATATGTCAAACATATGCTGCAATTTTACCTGTATTGCTGCAATTTTACCTGTATTACACAGTAATAATTATTCAAAGCAGTAACATTTCCTTTGATTTATTCAATGATGAAGTACAATGTACGATATTTATTATGTGGAATTCTAATTGTAATACTTATGATTATATTTAAATTAACTTCTTGGAATTCCCGTTTTCGTCGTATGAAGCATGACGTCTGGGAATACACGGGACAGTGTGATGAAAACACAGAATTTTTCAGTCAGAAGTCCTTCAATACAAATTCAAAGGAATCAAGAGAAAAGACAAAAGAACAGACTTTGTTGAACCTGTTTGATAATGGTCCACAATTCAGTACATCTTATTCACCTTTATATAGAGATATCATTCCAGATAAGTCAGCATCAAAGGTTCAACGTGTCCTTGAAGCTTTCAACAACCAAAGGAACGTAAAAGGAGTTCATTGTCGACTTCTTTTGAGGATAATATTGACGAAATCCAGAAAACTGTTCGACTGAAAATATCTATGAAATCAGATTCCATCAGAAAGAAAAAAAAAGGTTGTCAAAAGTTCGTGAAGACCAAAGGATATATCAATGATTCCTTATCTAAGGAATAAGAGATGTTTCCCATTGCATACAGTATAATGGCATTTAAGAGTCCAGAGCAGTTTGAAATTCTTTTCAGGTCAATTTATCGCCCACAAAACATTTACTGTATTCAGATAGATAAGAAAACAACAGACGATATTTTCGAAGATTTTCGAGCATAACAAAATGTTTTCATAATGTTTTCCTAGCTTACGAAAGAGTTTCAGTACAGTGGGGAGGAAAAGGTGTATTGACACAAGAGCTGGTCAGTATGAAGGACCTGTTCAGATATTACAAATGCAGATATCTGATTAACCTAACAGGGCAAGAATTTCCCCTTCGTACAAACTATGAACTAGTGAAGATTTTGAAAATTTTCAATGGTTCTAATGAAGGTGAAGATACTCTTAAAAGGTATATTTAAAACTTGTTAAAAATGTTTGCATGATTTATTGTAATAACACCTAGCCACTGGCTATGAATGGTATAGCTCGTTTTATCACACCCGTAAAAGAAAATATTTTTATTATCTAACAAACTGTAAATGTCCAGTATATATATGTCAATATATGTAAATGTCCAGTATATATATATATAACAGCATAAAGACTTGAGTTACTATTTATAGAATATGAAATGCATATCGACTTGAGGTTTCTTAAAATGGAGATAATTACCGTGAAACAAAATAGTACAGTATTAATTCAAAGCTAATACAGTGTATGATTTGATGTTTCTAGAAAAAAAATATTTATTTCAACTTTTACTACCTTTTTTTTCAATGTTCTGTATTTGATGAGACAAAAGAAGGCATTGGATTAGGATAACTTCATAGTAATTAAAACATATTCGATATGTGTGTCATATATATATATATATATACATACATATATATATATATATATATATATATATATATATATATATATATATATATATATATATATATAGAAAGCACAGAGAAATTCACTTTTTACAAGGATACTCACTTCCGCCCCAGCCCGGGGTTGAACTCTCGACCTACGGAATCTGTCTCCTAGCAGTGCAGGAACAGCGCGTTAGACCGCTCGGCTATCTAGGCAAGTTAAAAAACTTGCTTTCGATGCCGATGGAATTCTCACAACGCTGTCCTACACTACACGGTCATTGAGAATGGAAGTGAGATACAGTTATTTGGACATTAGTTTTTTAGAGGATTGTTACCAATACATGTTGTGATGAATTAAATATTATTTATAAAGCACAAATTACAACAACTCTTAAACTAATATAACTGCCCTAAGTGAAGAAATATTAATATAGAAAGCACAGAGAAATTCACTTTTTACAAGGATACTCACTTCCGCCTCAGCCCGGGGTTGAACTCTCGACGTACGGAATCTGTCTCCTAGCAGTGCAGGAACAGCGCGTTAGACCGCTCAGCTATCTAGGCAAGTTAAAAAACTTGCTTTCGATGCCGATGGAATTCTCACAACGCTGTCCTACACTACACGGTCATTGAGAATGGAAGTGAGATACAGTTATTTGGACTTATTTCCAATGTAGGGATATCGTGGGGGAATAATATCTCATTTTAGTCTCTTGCGAACAATTTATGCATTTTTATGCTGATTTTTCACCCAGCAATTGTAGCAGCAGTTTTTACAGCAAGTTATGAATCGCATGAGGTGATGAAGGGGGGGGGGGAGGGTGTCTGAAGGTCCTGCCTGGTTGTGGTTACCTGCGGATGGCCAGATAGTGGTCTTCAGACGTTAGTTTTAAGGTTGCAAAGCCCATTGATTTATTTCAAATACAGTTGCAACTTCCTGTTGCGTAGCTCCATTTAGTAACATTGTTAGCCTGGTTGTATTCATCTTTGTTTGGGCGTGGCATTCCAGTATTAACACTGCAATCAAATCTTAAATATGGGTTTAAAGGTACTTAGACACAGATTTGAAGTTCATATTTTCTCTATTTTTCTCTATAATATTACGACTTATATATTTTGATAGCATTTCACACAAAACTTAATTAAAAATCTTACTTAATTCAAAAGTTATTAAAACTTTAAATTTTTTGGCGGGTTTGATTGACACATCTTTGCACTTTCATAAATTTTAACTTTATTCATAATCTTTAGGAAATGTGGCAATCTTGATGTGTACTAATGAGAAATATTAAAACTGAAATCCAGAAAAATAACTTTATGCAGAGTAGAAATGTTAGAAAGCAAAACTCCTTTACAAGCATCGACATTCCGAACTAAGAATTGCGTACAGAGTTTAGCAAATCGAGCACACTTGTGTTATGTACACAGTTTTTGTAAACAGGGCAAGAGCCTTGTTTTTGTTTTGTATTTACGATTCACCGGGTGCGTTAAATCGCCAGAGTCTGTTCACCATAACCGCACGGACTGACAATAAATTGTGTGTTTGTTTTGCTTTCGAACATGTCTACTGTGGATTTTCTGGATTATAGTATTAACATTATTTATTAATATACAAAAAGATTGCCACTTTTCCTAAGGATTAAAAATAAAGTTAAAATTTGTGAAAGTACAACGATGTGTCAATCAAACCCGCCAAAAAATTTAAAGTTTTAATAACTTTTGAATTAAGTAAGATTTTTAATTAATTTTTGTGTGAAATGCTATCAAAATATACAAGTCGTAATATTATAGAGAAAAATAGAGAATATATGAACTTCAAATCTGTGTCTAAGTACCTTTAATAGAAGTGTTAAAAGTTTCTCTAAATCCAAAATATCAATGGAAATAGACATCTGATTTAGAAGAAATCATGAAAAACACTACTTTCATAAACATGTTTAATCAAGGGAGATAATTCAACACTCGGGTTTTAAAACCACATGTTGTCCTTTAAGTAGTACACAGGTATCCAATGACATAAAAAAGAGTTGTTTCATGTACATTTTAAAAATTTTTTTGACGAGTAAAACAATATGCGTTTCTTTTTTTTGTTGAGTATATATATATATATATATATATATATATATATATATATATATATATATATATATATATATATATATATATATATATATATATATATATATATATATACTCTTCAAAAAAAGAAACGCATAGTAGGAACATTGCCCTGAAAATTTTTGATAGTTTTGTCATACCTTTTATTTTTGTATGGATACAATGTATTCGAGTAAAATGAATGATTTTTAATGCAATTGTTAACTTTACAGCTATTCTACAATTCTCACAGACAAAAAACGTGATTTTGCAAAATTTCCCCGAAAATTTTGATCTCAATTTTCATTTGTTAAATTCCAATGCAATTCCTTCAAGTACAAAGGGGCTAGCAAAAGCAGGGGTTCTCGATATTTTGAATCTGTTTTTATCTGAAAAATGACGCTTTCTAAAATTGCTGCAACTGAATATTGCGTGGCACAAAAAGGAAAATGGGCGACTGGAAGCAGGGGTACCGCAATCTACAATTGCAAGAAGTTTTAATGTTACACACAGACCACATCTAACCCATAAAACATACACCATTAATATCGAACATCCAATGTTCGCAAAATATATGGTAGACTACGTCTGACATCAGCAGCACAGCATCACTTCCGAGGATAACGCAAACTGCATGAATGTAATGCAAGGACGTAATCTAAAGCATTAGCTATCCCTGAACTACACAGATCATCTCACAAGACCGTTTTCCGTTGACTACGAATTATTGCAAGAGGATTATTCATGCCATCCTTTCCACCCCACAACACCCAAAATATCGACTTCATAGATCTCAGATGAATAGAGTATGACCATAGCATCACTGCTGAACATTTTGGCGAACCTACTAGCCCAGAATGTTTATCTGAAAGCCTCTTACAACTTTAAGAGTGCTAATGCTTTTAGTGAAAATAAGATTGATAACTGCCTCCAGGACGTTAAAAAAGTTGGTGGTGGTAGTGTAATGATATGGAAAATGGTATTATAAGAACGTAAGATTGATTTGGTTCGAATTCAATGGAAAAAGGTACTCTAACCATGTTCTACCTGCACATACCCCTTCAATTTTGCAGCATCCTAGAGCCGTATTGCAATCTCACAATGCACAGCCACATATGGCTCGTTTGATACACCTATTCTTTCAAAGAAACAACAACCTGTTTCAGTCACAGTCATCTGAATTGCTAGATTTAATCCAAATTAAGCAACATTGGACAAATTGGATTGATATGATTTGCCAAAGACAATCGCATCCCCTGACTCTGCAACAACTGACTAAAGTTCTAGATTTGGAGTGGGAGAGTATTCCTATACAGTTTTTATTACACACATTTGCTTCCATTAGATGCCGTTTGTGGCTAACATTTGCGTCTGCGGGGGGCATACCAGATATTGATCTTTAATGGTCTTAAACTGACTATAATTTTAAAATTGTTGAGTAATTTTAACATTTCGATATTATTCCTGTTGCCTACCACATTTCTGTTTTAACTATGCATCATTTTACTAAATAATCTTTATGTTCAATGTGTCACTAAAATTCTACGATGCGTTTCTTTTTTTGAAAGGTATATATATATATAAATATATATATATATATATATATATATATATATATATATATATATATATATATATATATATATATATATATATATATATATATATATATAAGAAAACAGAAAACCAATTTCATATAGCTATACAATATTTATTATTACTCAAGGCTAAATTTTTATTACATTAAAATTGTGTAGCATAAACCATCCATGAAAATATATGCATGTATAATCAAAAAATAATAATGAAAAGAATGCACATCACTTCATAATAGACATCACAAAATTTACACACAATCTTTAACACATCTTTGACTCAGATACATTTCATCAAGATATCATTATATTCAGTTGTCAACTGAAGTTTTCTTAAAAGTTGCATTCCCTTAAAAAGTTTCATACCATTCACATTATCACAATAAGTTGTGTACTACATGAGATAGTCTTTGATTAGTTCAGTTAAAGTCAAGATTTAGTAAATTAAAGGTGCCTACACGTTTCTCTTATTTAAGAAATGTATTCAGTCATTTAGTTTCATAACCAAAATATAAAATTTGAATATGTACACATTTAGAGTATTTTGGCATGATTTTAAATTGTATTGCATAAATTGCAAAAGTCTTTATTTTCTTCAATTTTATTGAAGCTGTAAAGTACAGGAAAGAAACATTATATAAATTATGACATCATAATGGATCTAGCAAAGCCTAAACACATTCACTAGATATGATGTAATACGACGTAGGTTCTACGTTAATGGAAAATATTTTAAAAAATAAAATTAACGTTTAGTTCACCTGTACCCTGCAGTTTGAAAAACGATGATATTTAAAATTTCCCAAATGTTTCCATATTGGCAAGAATATGTATCGATTTAATGACAGTCGTTTTCATATCTGAACATAGATTTTTCGGGAATGGAGGGAAACTGATTTCATCAATTTCTGAAACATCAGCTGTCTTGGTATAAAGACATTTTTTAATACATTTTACCATTGTTGTTTGTTTAGCTGAGGATGAACATAAAAAGTTTTTAATCTGTGTATATTTACCACACCGCCATCGAATATCTGATGAATCTTGCGGTAGCTTATCGATACCCCCAATTAACAGAAGGCATATTCGAACCAAGCATTCTAGTTCAAAGTATTCATTATGTTCGTTTAAATCCAAGTCGTTTACGACTGTGGAAATTGGTGATTTTTTCAAGTCAGCATAAGTTATTTTTCTGCTCATTAATTCCAGCAAGCACAATATTCGACTACAGCTTCGTTGGTATAAAACAGTCTTCAGAAGAGAATCTTTTAGTGACTGATCAATTGCGGTCTCAATATCATTGAAAAGTTTTTTTAAAATAAGATATGCATAATAATCAGACCTTTCCAACAAAAGAGTAATATGGAAAATTGTAAATCCCTCTTCACTTTTGAAATTCCAAACAGACTTTTTGATATGATCTATTTCAAAGCTTGTATTCTGTATGTAATTTTCACTGTATGCACAACATTCTCCGAAACGAGCAAAGTAGAAGTGACTATCTACATTTTCTCCCTTTCTCTCAATAAGTTCCATAACCATTCTCGACAAACGATTTAGACGGTATTTGCTAGTCCAGAATAAAGTTGGCAAATGATATGTTGATGATTCATCCGAAAATGAAATCCAATCTGCTATTCCTTCTTTTTCTAATTCACGAGAAAATTGATTCTCAAAGTCATGTTGTCTAAATATTTTACAAGCAAAAACCTCAGATAGATGTTTATCTTTTATTTCTTTTTTGAATCTTTCTATCAACTTTGCACGACATTCAGATTGAACACCAATGAAATCTTGTTCTCTTAAAAGGTCTAAAGGAAAAAATTTGACCGCTATTTCACTTTTTTCAACACAAAAATACCCAACCACACCATCAACATAAATCTGGTGTTTAAGCTGATAACAACTACCTGAGTGCTCCACTAACATCCTTTCTTTGAAATCCTCCGCAATTTCAATAAGATTTGCAAACTCAAGCGGTTCCAACTTTTCTAACAATACTTTTGAGCCCCTTTTTTCTAAATATTCACGACACGTTTGTCCATATTTTAAGTCAAGTTTTTGTCTTTGATCTTGAATATCTGTTCTCGGATAAGAAAATAGAAGGAGCAACCACAATGTTTTTACACCATTTGTGTTATCTTTTTCTATTTCATCTGCTATCTGATTTATTATGTAGCGAATAGGAAACTCAAACACGGTGATATCTTTTTTGCAAGGTCTTTCCTCAAATGCAAAAAGATGAGCACATAAAGGGAAACCAATAGGTCCGTTCACTTGTTTCACTTGTGAAAAAAATTCTTCATCTATCAATGGGGGTAGAATATTCCGAGAATTCTTCGCGTACTTGATTTGTGAATCTAAAATTTTTCTTTTTTCATCGTCCATGAATGGTAAAGAAATTGCTCGAATTATGCATGCCTCTTCGAATACAGGTATTTCCATCTTCATATATTCACGTATTTTATCAATAACGTGATCTTTTACAGTTATAAGAAGATGAACCTTTACATGCTGACTCTTTATATAGGTCTGGTAATAATAGCAGAGTGAGTCCCACCACCTTTGTAACTCATGCCGATACATGATGCCATCAAATATATTATCAATATATACCAATGTGTTTTCGTTGGCTTCTAAAAGAAGAAAATGTTCCCATGATGTGAATTTGCGCTTAACCCAGTCCTTGTAATATGATGTTTGCATAATTTGAATAGCTGTTAATGTTTTACCACATCCTGGTAACCCTGTTAATATAGCTACACCTTTCTGTTCAAGAGTTCTTTGGCATTGTTCATACAATCTCGTTTTAACAAAGTAAGAACTTATTGTCCTGTAGGCCTTCATGTATTTTTCTGTTTCAACTGCAAGAAAGCGAGACTTTGTTTTAATCGATATACACAACTGTAAAAAGGTAAATAGTTTACTTCATATATAAACTTTTTTCCTTAAAATGTAACATTTTAATGTTATTCCTCGTATGCTATATCACTGACATGGAATTAGTGGCTGATAGAATCCTAAAGCAAGAGTAGTGCCTATAATTTAACTTTTGATTACCTTTGTTTTTTTCAGAACTTTCGAATGCAGCAAATGCTAAATTGACAAAAATATCATAATTAATATCATTTGATTTCAAAAATAAAATTGAGGATGATATAAATACATATACAGGCTCTTAGTCTTCACGTGAAAAATGTACATTCAACAGTATTCTGAATAATGTCAATATTATTAATAAAATTAGACATTTTTTATTTCATCTTTAAGTATAGGAAATAAATAGATTACTAGAGATCTATACACTGTATCATTTTACAACAAGCTAATTCAGAGAATTCGTGTCCCACGCTTAGGGAAAAAAGTCGGATTCACCTGACTGAATTTGTAGAATTATTAAATGTATACATGTATACTGAAGCAAAAAACAAAAAACAAAAAAACAAAACAAAAAAACATGTATGTCAATATCCATGTGGCAGAGTGGTTTTTAATAAATAAATAAATAAATAATTAATAAAGAATATTTATTTATCTCAAAGTGTTTTATATTTATTATTATCATCATTGCACTTTTCACTTTGCATGCTACTAATTCTGGCTGGCTGACCTTGTCGACCTTTGACATTACGAATTACGTAGTTTTATTGGCCAAGGGTTTTGGCGGTAAGTTTCTATTGTTCGATGTGTTGTGCGGGGGCACTTCCTTCTCGCACGGTTAGCCAACGATACCGGCTGTGAGACGAGTCTGTCTCGACCATTACATATTCAACATTATACATTTGTGTTTTACAAGATTTCAATTGAGTATTTGAATACAGACACGTACAGTAAGTCTTATCTATTTTTCTACTTTTATCTTTCTATCTTCACGTAATATAATTTCTTTGATTGAAAGAGAGAACGAGTGAAGTTTTGAAGTAAAGTTCATTATCTCTTGTAAAGTAGTATATTTCAGTAATCATATTGATTATAAGCAACTATGGATATAGATGTTGTATTTGTACAGTTTTATTATTTTTATGATCAGCTATAATATTGTCTTGAGATTATGAACCTATGATTGTTGTTTTTATATAGGTTCAGTATACATGTAATATTTGAACCACTAGTACTTACCAGCTTCTTGTAGCAGTCAGGCTAATTCCATAAATTGGTACGCTATAGGAATTATTACCGGTACTTGTTTTTACATTTTTAATATACTTTGATAAATTATTCAAACTTACGGAAATTTCTATCTAAACACGATTTTGGTAATTCTGTAATTTGTAAGAGTTATTTCCCTTTTTACGCATTCATGAATTTGGGAACATTTAAAATCTGTTGAATCTATTTTTATTAAAATCCGTGTCGATGTATGAGGACTGCATTGAATGGAATATATTGTTTGATGTCATTTACCGTACTTATTGTATTTTAATTCTTATAGGGCCGATATTTTCACTTTATTGATTGTTACACGTGGAACGAGATCCATGGCAATAAAAAATCAATGCAACTATATAACTGTGTTTTCTTCAATATGACATGGTCACACATATATAGATTTGATTGCTTATTCATAATGTGTATAGAAGATTCTTTTTATATGTAATATTTATCACACTGTAATGATGATTTTATTAGTTTGTATAAGCCAGACCTCATAAATTTTTCATTTTACATGCTGAATACTATCATTTAGTAAAAAAAAAGTATTTTGAAAAAAAAAAGAAAATGGATCGTCCGGGATTCGAACCCGGGACCTCTCACATGTGAAGCGAGAGACATATCAATACACTACGGAACTGCTGTAAGCTGTTGATATTTATATTAAATTAGTAAATTATTGACAAGCAAGTTGACGAAACAAGAATATCAGCAGTCTAGATTAAAGTCATCATATCGTAAGTTCTATGGTCGATACAATCAAATACAGTTTATAATTGAGTCAATTGCCGACGTACATTTTTCATACCAATTATTAGTCCATTATTTATACACTGAATTGATGACGGATTTTTTTTTACACAAAAGTTTACACAATGCATGGTGTCTAGTTTAGCTTTTATTAATGCAATGAGAATATAAAGTCCGCCGAGAACCTGTTTTATACGTAATAACTCTCCTCATGCCCCTTTGTTAAAAATAGCGACCTGTAATGCAATTAAACAAACGGGACACTTTGAGAGGGGTGAGAGAGGTCCTAGGGAGTTTTGGTATAAAATTACATTGCAAAAGTTCAAAATCCTATTGTAATATCACCGGGAAAAGTTAGTGTTAAACACAGGCATAATGTATAAATTTACGGCCTTGAACTTTGACATTTTGACCTCAAAATAAAAGTTGTTATGTAAAATTTCATTGCGAAAACTCAAAGGGTTCTCGAGATATCGCACGAAAACAAAGGTGTTATAACAGACAGAATTTTCGAATTTATGACCTTGACATTTGACCTTTTGACCTCAAAATCAATAGGGTTCTTTTTTAGTCCATAGGGAGTTGATATGCCAAAAGTCAATGCGAAAGCTCAAAGGGTTCTCGAAATATCGTGTGGAAATGAAAGCGTTACATACAAACAGAATAACGGACAGCTAGACAGACGAACAACTAGACGTACGGACGGACGGACAGACCCAAATTAATATCCCCACTAGGGATAAAAACACGATCTTCATGTCCAAATAATGATCAAGAAAGCACCTCATTGCATCAGTAACAGTTTGATATTTATATGGATTGGATTGGAAAGTACCCGATGTGTATCTTAGTTGAAAGAGAACAAAAAACAGTTTAGGAAAATATCTCTTACCGTCTCTTTTTACAACTTCTCTAAGACTTTCACCTCGGGCGATAGCTTGAACTGTAAGATATTATATGAATTATGGAAATTCAATGAACCTATGTGTAATAGGATGATTGTTATTAATATATAATTTTATGATTAATAAATGATATTAAATGAATATCGCATTTCTTGATTTTATGATTATTTCACTTGATCATCATTTACATCGTCATCATCATCAGCAGCAGCAGCAGCATCATTTTGTATATAATTGAATTGAAACACAATTAGATACACATAAAAGTCATTCCTCTATTACTCTATTTTCCTTTTGGTTCTTTAATTGTGCTTTATATTGAGCATTAGCTGACTTATTCATTTAAGAGGCCATGTAAGTGAGCATTAGTTTCACCCTTTATAAAATGAAAAATGGAAACTTTTATTTCTTGCTCAAATTTTGTTAACCATGAATATGATTAGTCTATTAAAAATATATCTACCCAGGCATACATGTATGACCTCTTGGTTCCATGGCAACCAAAGCATATTTACATACTTCAACGGAGAAATATTTGGACTGGCCTATGTTGTTATAATTTATATATTTTACATCAAAACTCCATGTATAATTTTAAAATGTCTGTCATAAAGTGCTTTGAACTATATTTTTCTGTTTTATAAGTAACATTTAAATTGTGTTTAATTTTACTTTGATTTTACCGACAGAATTATAACCCATAAAGACCTATGTGGTTTTTAAATAGCTGTGCACCTTAGTAATTTCTATATATATCAGTAGAAGGAGAATGTACTGTTCAATATATTAAGTAAATAAAATTGGGTAGATGCTGAAGACTGTAAGTAAAATATCAGATTGAATTGTTGTAAAACTCTGTTGAAAAACAATTGGATTGACCCCCTTGCTTAAGCTCTCTTGTAAAGAGACCAGAAAGAAAAAAAAATACAGGATAAAAAGGAATATTTCGAATTCCAACTTGGAGTAGATAAACAAAAACATATAGTGGTATGTTAAATATGTATTTTTCATATACATTTTGGGTAAAATTTTTACAAACTTATCTCTTTAAAACAAAATAAAAAATTCGGAAGGTACTTTCAGAACTATTTCTCATTCCTAGTGATACAATCAGTTAGTTATGGAACGTGCCTACAGCCTACAGCTACCGTAATTTAGAGCAGTAATTTATATGACCACTAATGTTTTATTCTGCAGTTTATAGATTACTTCTATTACAATCAAATTTAGATGAATTCTAATAATGATATTTAAAATAATTTGAAATATGCCAATATTTGTGAATTATGTAAAGAAATCATGAGGTCACACTGCTGGTAAGACTCAAGTCCCTACAATAGGGCCTATATACACATATAAGTCATATTAACTCACCTTCTTCCACATTTATAAATCAGATTTTCAAAACCTACACCAGGAACGTAGCATCAGGGGGGTGGAGTGCAGCCCCCCCCCCACTTTTTCACCAACATAACCTTTACTATTGAAAATGGACATCGAACGGTTGGTTGCCACCCCCCCCCTCCCCACTTCTTACCACAGTCTGTTAATATCAAGGAAATGTAGTACTCTATGCACAAAAATGGAGTGTGAAGGGAAGTTGGCAATGAAAAAAGGTGGCCACTACCCCGCCCCCCCGAAACCTCCCCCCCCCCCCCCCCACGAAATAGGATTTTCGAGTTTTGGCAATTTCCTTTTTTTGTTTTTTTTTTTTTATCGCTTATCAACTTTTACAGGTAAGTAAAAAGGTTGGCCCCAAACTTAGAAATTCGATGCTACATGCCTGTACACTATATCCAAATCTTAGTTTTTCTACGTCTTCCATAAAGTCAATGGAACAAATATCATATTTAATGAGTTTTTTCCACCAATTTACCAAATTAATTGGGAATAGTGTATATAACAATTTTACCAAATCAACAGTACTGAGGTAACCAATGAGATTGCTTTGAGGTCACGTGATGGTCAGTGCTTTGAGGTTTCATTGTTTTCAAAGACGTGCATCTTGTTAAAAAGCAGACAAAAATTGTCCTACTATGCCAAAAAAAATAAACTTCTTAAGGACGTTCGATCCTGATATTTTAAGTGTTTTTCGCGCAGGTCCTTTATTCATAAAATTAAGCATCATTTTTAGGTTTTAACAATAAAACTGAATTCTACAATGCAAATTAAACTATATTCAATGAAAAAACCGCGATTTAATTCAATTCAAGTAGAATTATGCTATGGACTTTATTTTGTGGCGGAATATTTTTTTTAGACGAAAATGGTCAGCTTTTGAACTATAACAGTACTGTTAATTTTGGATGCCTATTTTTCCATGCTGGTTGCACACAAAGCTGTTTTTTGCAGTGAAATATGTTATGCTTGATCTGAAATATCTATTAAATTATTTTTTATAAATTCTATCAACAAAGTGTGACAAATATAGTAAACATTTTCTGAAAATCCGGGAAAAATTTAGCCAATTTTAACGTAAAATTCACACATTTTTAGAAATATCTGAAAATGTAAATCATATACCCTCACTTTTAATGTTCTTTTCTAAATATTCAACATAACTTTGACCTATTTGCTTTAAATCAGAAAAAGTTTAATACTTTAAAATTATTTTCTTGCTTATTATATTTTCAATGCCGGAAAAATAACAATTTATTTGTTATTTTCTATTTTGCAGAAAGGTCAAATAATTGATTATGCGAAGCAATTTGAAACTTTTTCTTAGTCACAGTTTTTAAGAGTCTTTTTTTTTAAACAGACTTAGAGTTCATTTTGTTTCATGCTTTAATTAGATAAAAATATTGGAGGGAAAACATCAAAGATGTAATTTCTAATTAAGACACAAATTTCAGTGTAGAAAGGTCATATTAAATGTACTGTAGCGTTAAAAGATGCATACTGACCCCCATTTTTTTATTTGAATTTTAATTAAGCTATGTATGTAGAAACTAAAAATATACTTGGCAAAAAATGTTTGAGACTTTTAATATCAGGATCGAACGTCGTTAATAAACTTCTATCATAGACTTCTCACAAATTATAGGTTGCATGTCAACCAGGTGTCCAATTCGCACCACTATATTTGAAAGACTTAGAACATGAAAAAGAACAAGCATTAAAATCTGCTAAAGGTGATTACCATTCAGTCATTAAAATATCAGAATCAGCGCGAGATCTCTTATCATGGTGGATTAACAATTTTCACACAAGTCTCTACCCTATCAATAGACCCGAACCATATGTGGTGTTAGAGAGCAATAGTTCAGGCTCAGGATGGGGGACAACTATAAGGTGACTCTTTAAAAAGGACAGGGGGACACTGGCCTTATACAGAACAACAAAATCACAACAATTATTTGGAACTGTTGACTGGGTTCTTGACCTCAAAAAGTTTTTGCTCTATCATGAAAGACTGTCAGATAAAACTGTGTATGGACAATACAGTAGCTCTCTCTCACTTGCAAAATATGGGAGGTAAAATTCCGACATTACACAACTTGGCACGAGAAATATGGCTTTGGTGTAAACTTCGAAATATTTGGTAAACTGCTTGTCACCTTTATGGTAAGAAAAACTATGAAGCAGACAGACTCTCGAGAAACTTATCTAAGGATATGGAATGGATGTTAGACAAGACTGCGTTTCAAAATATTTGTGAAAAACTAAGAGCCCCTGACATTGATTTTTTTGGCTCCAAAATTAATACACACTTAACTACATTGTGTCATTTTTACCAGGCTTTTAGCTTTGTATGGGCATAAAATAAACTACATCATATGTTTCCTCCTTTTAGCTTGTTTGGGAGAGTCATTCAAAAGGTAGAGAAAGACAGATGCAAAGCAGTTCTGGTGGCATCTCTTTGGACAACTCAGCAATGGTTCATAAAATTACTTCGATTACTGGTGGAACCACCTATTCTGATACCCAAGCGACATCATCTATTAACTATTTCAGTGTCACCAACCGAGAAGCACCCCATGTCAAAAATGCGACTTTCTGTGCGCAACATATCAGGGAGAGCCTTAAACAGCAAAATATATCGGAGGACATTGCAGACATTTTGCTGTCATCCTGGAGACAATCCACACAATAACAATATTGGACGTTTTTCCATAGATGGATGCTATTTTGTGTGCGAAAATCAACTAATTTATTTCAAACATCTGTAAATAATGTTTAAGAGTTTTTATTACAATTGTACAACAGTGAATTAGGTTATAGTGCTGTGAACACAGCAAAGTCATGTATTTCTTCAGTGTTTGAATTTATTAATCCTGAAACTAGTCTTGGTTACGATAGTTTGATTCAGCGATTTATAAGAGGCATATTCAACAAAAGACTATCATTGCCTAGATATGAATATACATGGGATGTTTCTTTAGTTTTAGAATATTTGAAAACTCTTATTCCTGTAAATACTATTAGTGTTAGACTTTTGTGTTAGAAGTTAGCCATGTTGATTGCTTTATTGACAGGACAAAGATATCAGTCGTATCAGGGTAGATGTAGTATCTAGGAATACGTTTTTCAAATTAGATACGTCTACTGTAAATTTGATTGACTGATGAAAGGTGTTGGCAAACGTAATGAATGCTTCGAGGCTCTCGCGACAATCCACCCACTTCATCTCTATATCGTCAATGAAACGCAACCAGCTATGGGGCTTAAATGGTGCTTGAAGTAACAAGTTGCGAATACAATGATTGTGACTGAAATAATCCATAAACACTCATTTCAAGAAAATTAAGTTTTTTTACTCTCCATTCAAAGCTCAATGCTTACTGACATGGCCTCTAAATGTCTATGGCTATTTTACGTATGTGATCATTTACAGACATGAGATACATGTCATGTGGTTTGAAGAACCAGTAGATTTACATAGCATATTTTCCCGCTCCTGGTGAATAACCTTACGTTTGTTCATTACAAAGTTAGTTCCTAAGAGGAAATTTCCATACAATGATTCTGTAGTTGTCAATAACTGTATCTATATGGAGTCTGCCATATTTGAATATTCTTGACTGACCCGAATTATGTACTACCATAGTAAGTGCACTCTATATTTTATTATCTTGATTAATATCTAATTTTATATTTCTGTAAATTTCTATCATTCATGAATACCTGTAAATTCAGTTGGTTTAATTATCAAGATTCTTTCTCTTACATTTATCATTTGATCTCAGTAATATATAAATATCATTAATATGTATTCATATGATTTTTGTGTTGAAGTTATGTAGTTGAATTATTATTTACAGTTGATATGTAGGATATCATACATTTCAGGCAGCTTATTGAGTTGGCTTTGTTCCATAAATAGGTGATTAATTGATAATCATATCTTTTTACCTTTAATAAATGTAACGTGAAATAATTGCATTGGAATTTTTTTTATCTATTTAGTAATATTGGACGTACGTAATGTTCATTATCAGAATTAATGTTTTAATATATTTTCATGCAGTCAAGGGGAATAGCTTGTAAAGTGATTTGAATTTTATAATGATAACAAGAGTTATCTTCCTTGTTATGTGAGAATATTAATGTTGACCTTTTATGCCAATTATTGTTTATTTCTATCCTCTTACAGGACTATTCTACTACTGTATATAATATATTTTATATCATTTTGTTGATCTATCCATGTCAAATCTTACAGTTACTAAATGATGAACCAATAAGTGGCGATTTATTCTTTACATATTTTGGGCCACTATTACAATATGTACATATGTAAAGCTGAGTGGATTCTTGTATTTTTTCTAAATTAATTTGATCAATCTCTACTTACCCAGTTTATCAGTTGCGGAATTGCTTGCAAATATTTCAGCATTTTCTTTCTCTTGAGAGGAAATATATAAAAATAATCATTTCTCTGTTAGCTATTACTTAAGATGAAGGAGCGAGGGATGACGATATACTTATAAAGATCATACTGCATTAGTAAGTATTTATTTATATTTATCTTAGACGCAAATTTAGGAAAAGGATAATATAGTGTTGAAAAGCTATACCTGCACAGAAATATTTTCCAATAAGATTTTTTTTCGACTCTGGATCTAATTGAAAAAGAATGTCAGTGTAAGTTACTGTAATGAGTATTATTAAAGACTTTCAAAATGCGAAATCAAGAAAGCCACAATTCTTAATTACCAGTAAGTACACTTGGCGCTGTCGCTCTTCAAAAAAGATATTCTTGTTGTTTAAAAAAAAACCTATGTTTCACTAAATAAAGTTAATCAAATAATATATCCCCACCTTCCCTGAAAGAACTTAGTACTTATCAGAACTTGATTAATCAAAACATAGAGATTTTTACATCCATCTAATATGACTTATACAGCCTTCCTGATCTGAACATATTGTATGTGCTTTTACCTTGCTGTTCGGTTTCATTTTCTCCTTTGCAATAACCTGAAAAAAAATATCGTACTCTTTTCAAAATACAAAGAACATTTTTCAACGTAACTAAAATGAAATGATTTTGGGTAAAAAAAATTATATAGGTCTGCATTCTTTCAGCAATGTAGTAAAAGGTTTTCTAATTCTCTAAGATGATTAATTTGAAATCGTTATTAATTTGAAATCATAATTCTATTTAAAATTGAACAAACATTTAAAGAATGATATATGAATATGAAGTAATTCCAATCACAATAAATGAGATCTAACAATTTTTTTTATATTGTAACATCTATTTTTTTTTAAAATTTATTATCTGCATATTAATATAGCATTCAAAGGAAAACCTCGTTTGAATCAAAACCTCAAAATATAAAAAACACACCATACATGAACATTTCCCAGACCTTTTGCTTCATCCATTTACGTTGACATTAATTTTATTATATTAACTAACTTAAGGTCAAGATTTAGTAAATGAAAGTTGCCTACAGATTTATCAAATTTAAGAAATAAATTCCTTAATGGTGCTTTATAACTTCAGCTTGGTCAAAAAAGATGTTTCTGGGCATAATTTGAAAGAATAAAAGATGAAATATCATATAATAAACAACTGTAATTTTCAATGAAAAATTAAGAAATCCAGACATGAATATGGGAGTTTTTTTTTTCAATGTTAAACAGAAAATATATCTTGATTGCCTACAGTTTTTCAGAAAACGATAATTTGTATTTTCGTATCCTCTTTTTATAAAAAACCACCAAATTTAAATTTTATCGCCGATATATGGCTGAAATATTGCCGATTCGACGTAAAACATTAATCAATCAATCAGTCTATCAGAGCCGTAAAGTATGGGAAAAAGAAAGTTGAAAGTGATAATGACGTCATAATGGATCTTGTACCAAAAAGTTAGTCAAAACACATTTACTAGATCTTGACCTTAAGAATGGGAAATGAGACATAATACATTATTAATTTGATGTAAAATTCTGATAAATGCAATTAACTTGTACTAACCCTTTATTTTTTTATGAAATACAAGTCCCAAGATGATAACAAGGACAAGGACAGTTGCTGTAGTCACCCCTACTGCTATTTTCCAATCACTGTGAAGAAAATGTAGTAAAAAATGTATAATATATTTGTTAAATCATATTATATATCTGTTGAGTTTAAATTAATCAATATGACTAAGATGACTTGCCTTGTACTTTCAGCAGATATGTCATTTATCATGAAAGATATTGATGTGTTGTGTTTATGAGTTGTTGATTCCATTGTCGATAAGTTATTGTTCTCAAGGATAAGATTGTAACAACCTTTATCTAAACAAAATATGATACTGTATATTAAGTTAGTAAAAACACGTAATTTGATTAATACTAGCTTAATTTCAAATGTGGAACTATATATTGAATACACTTACAAAGGTAGGCGTCTGATGATTTATATCGCTCTGCACATGGTGGCTTTACATCTTTGCATTTTATATTGAAGTGATCTTGTATTAGTGCAGCTTGAATATTATACTCTGCACAGAATCCTTCAATAAAAATTACTTTGCAAATTATATAAAGGATGTTAAGAAAGTTCATTCCGTGTTTCTCTTTTCATTTTGGAAAAGAAACAATATGAGAAGATATTTAAAAGTTGTAATATTACATGCCTACAGAGTCCATTCTTGCATTAGATAAGGTTTAAATTCCCTTGTTGAATCAAGAAGGAGAGGACAGATTTTAAAACATGCCTGGGGCCCTTACACTTAGATGAGCAGAATTTTGATATCAGTCTCACTTTCTCAAAAAGAATTACGAGTGGAAAAAGTGAGACTGAAATAAAATGTGAGCAAGTTTTAGCATTATGCGCCCAGGCCGATGATGTGAGATCCGAAAAATCAGGGAAATCAGAAATCATTTTTCTATATATATTTATCCCTGATTTTTCGGATCTCACATCATCTGCTCGGGCCGAATTTAATAAGATAAAATAATACAATTATTTATTTTAGCAAATTGATGTATTTTGTGTGTGTGTGTGTTTTTTAATAAATCATTTTGTACAATAAATAATTTCCCTGAACTCGATGTTTTTAACATGCACTAAAACGTAATAAAAAGTTTCACAGAGCTTAATTGGGTTGAAGACAATTAACAGACTTTTATTTACAATTTTACCAAATAGCCGGGTACTCGATCGGAAAAACGTACGAGTAGACGATTGTTAAACATTGACCGATTTGACATCTCTAATATATTAAGTGTCATTTCTAAATCTTAATTTTATCTTATATTCAAAATAGCATACCATGTATAAAGTATGCAGGAGCACATACTTCAACAAAGCCGTCTTCAAGTTCGTTCATTAGACAGTGGTACTTAAAATTTTCCGCGCTAGTACAATTCTGTTTCAAAGCCAATTCATTGCAATCTTTATTCTCTGCAGCCCTTTCCACTTCATATTTGGTTACGGGACAAGCATTCACTTTTCTCATTGTTTGTATAGACCAGGAGCAATGTCGATTTTCACTGTCAGACAGCTAAAATGAAGGACAGCACAAATAAATAGCAGGAAAAATATAGTTCGTTAAGTTTTTGTTATTCCAATGTACATGATTTTATAACATATTGCTTTCAATTTTTCGAAAATCATATTAAACTTACCCTAGGACATTGAACAATCAAGAATATGAATGTCTGCACTTTTCCCAGTTTCATTCTAGTTGGTTAGGTAACTTCTATTTAACTCATATTCAAGAAAAGTCTTTATTCTGCATACATAGATAAAAAGAATCATGTAAATGGGTACATCCCACTAATTATTTTAAGAAACGGTGGGAGAAGAAAGTAGTGCAGAAAAAATTAAACAAGTTCCTTAATTTGCAGACTTGCATAAAAAAAAATTGGGCAGATGTACTGAACTGAGCCTCACACTTGTTAATAAGGAGTATCTTACCTGCCAAAAAAGCTTGGCAAATGAAATTTATCAAGAAGATCAGCCGAATTATTTTATGTATTATAACGCCAGTGAGAACTCTGAAATTCCCCTACTTTCATTTTCAATTTTACAGGTTCCCGCAGACAGACGCACTTTGCCAGAAAACGAATCTGACATGCCACCTCGAGATTTTAACCAAGGAAAGACAAGTTGATGTGCATTGGTTTGAGGGGTCACTCACTTTTGAACGAAAATTAGGGACGCTATGAGAAGAAACGTTAACATCGCGCCTATGGGAAAACAATTAGTGGACTGTACCCAAATGATCTAGATAAAAAGCGTTTACCCTGAATATTTTTGTGGATCGTCGGTTGCTCTTCAATGATTTAATACAGTAAAATGTAAAATAAAATGGTATATGTCAATAAATGAATTCTACGAGTCAGCAATTCATTCTCATATGTTTTCTAAGCAAATTGTCTAAAATTTAACAATTGCTAAGAGCATCTGTTCTAGAACTACGGAGGAAGGAGTCGATCCTTACGTCGCGGGTTTGAACCCACTGTGGGTCGTGTGGATCAGTTCTTGGGTTGAGACTGAATAAACCGAGATCTCGTGTCAGAGCAGGTTTTGGCACGAAAAAAAATCCCTCCTTGTTCACTCGATCTGAGTATATGATAAGATTTACAGCTCTCAACCGGCAACAACAAAAAAATAAAACAAATGTCTATTGTGATAAATCATCAACTGAAAAGAGTGTCATAAGTGAACATTTTTTCATCATTAATCCCAAGATAATTTTATATCTTTATTTGTATGATAAATTCAGGAAAAAGTTTTGAGCGCTTTATTGATTTGAAAGGAGGCACAATGTCGCCATTGAATACTTAATTACATAGAAAAGAATATGGCCGCTATTCCAAAGGCTGGCAAATAAAACGAAAGTACTCTAATACGCAATTGTGATATTTATAATTATATACTTCTTAATTGAAATTAAATCAACAAATATACATTGAAATCTTTGATTTTCAATTATTTCTATCATTGTTTTAATTAAAAGTAAAGTAAATTACCTCAACTGGAAAATCTACAAATATATGAAATGCACAGACGCTTAAAGTTTAAAGGTCATTGGGGTACGTTGGTTTACAATAGATACAAGGGTACAGGTATATGCTCTACTTTACCGTTGAATCCTGAGATACGGTCTGTTGCAACCAAATACACTTAAAGCGGCAATACGACTGCAAATTGTATGCTTTTTCATTCATATTTACTCAATATATCATTCAGGAATAAGGTAAAAAGTTGAATTAAGCATTTGCGAAAAATAAATATTCCCTCCTCATACAAAATTAACGTAATTGGAATCTGCCGGAAAATCAAGAGTCGTACAACTGGATCTATTTACTTGTACCACGTGAATTCTAAAATGGCACGTGCATACAATGTAAGGTTCACAATTACGTATAATGGAAATTGAATATAGAGAATCAAAATATCTTAACTCTCCGGTAAATTTATAATACTTAACATATTAGTCTGCATTCAGACGAATTCAACATGATAACGTATGAATGTTGACGTTTTGTGTATAAGGGTGCAGGAAAGGGAAACCCACCAAATCATACGTCATCGCGGCAAAATGTCAAACATAATACCTTTCTGTAGTTCCAATACAATTTTCACTTCAAATGGCAATAAATCTTTATTTGTAATAAGTGCATTTTAAAGTTGAGTTTACACTGATTTCTTTCTTTGAAAGCCATAGAGAAACGAGAAATGATAGTATGTGTCAACAAACCTGTAGGATAGAACCATTTGAATATCGCCGAGGTCCCGTTTCTTCTTCATTCAATGATTATATTTATCTCCCAATTAAATTTTTGTCAGCAGAGTTGTTTATTAATTTAAACAGGTCGGAGAGAATACTCGAAATCGGGTATTATCCGTGAAATCGCGTATAATACTCGATATTAGGGTATCGTTGAATCCGCGAAATCGGGTATTCCGTGCAACTTTCTATAAAAACTAAAGAATAAAGCAACGGCGCATTATGCCAGTAACTGTTACTTGTACATCAGTATCTTGTGGATTTATTTTTATCTAACCTAATTCATAAGTTTGTCAAAGAAGTTTAAAATCACACGACAAACACTGCTGGGGTAACAAAGAGGACACAATGGCATGATTATTTTTCAATATAATCTCTAAAAAAACAAATAACTACACTTCGTTTGTCTTTATTTCCCATT
>NW_026927331.1:0-30425 GCF_032062105.1 Saccostrea cuccullata | reverse complement strand
ACAACGAACATCAACTATGACAGAGGAAATTCGTTACTGAGTGAATGCTTAGCATCGCTGGTTTAAAATCGCCTGTTTCAAACGCTTTGGTGATTCGTAAGAGTTATCTCCCTGTTAATGCAAACCTTACCATAAATTAAATACATTAAAGATAGTAAATGTTATAACTTGCATCATTATCGTTGCTTTCAGTCTTTTTCTGAAGCAGACATATTTATTAGTCCCCTACCGGTGAAACCAGAGAGGAATATAGGTTTCCTCTGAGTCTGTCCGTCCGTCTGTCTATCCGCATGTTTAGCTGTCCCCATGTCCGTCTGTCAGTCTGTTTCACTTGCGTTTCCGCAACTTTTTTCTAAACGCTAGCAGGTATTTAGCTGATTTTTGGTATTTGAGTGTATTTAAAGAGTTGATGAAGCTTAATTTTGTCTTGCTTAATTAATTTTTGACGGATTTATGGCATTTCTATTTTTTTTAAGGTTTAAGACCGGGTTTGTTTTGCACTAAATTAATGCCCAAAAGATATTGTCATTGTTAAAATTATTGAATTGCAACATGCTGGATAGCTTTATAGAGACAAACTCGATAGAAAATGTTCTATCGTTAAAATGACATATCCGGGGACCTGTTTAAACGATAGAAAGTTTTTCGTTTACTGGCATTGACGCAATATAGGAAAGAAAAATTAACGGGATATAATTCTAACTTGTTCACACTAGGTCCGAATGTCAACATGGTTTGTAAATATGAAGCGAGAAAAAGACGTTGAGAAAATGAGTTGAATTTTCGTCTTTTTGTGGATTATTTTTTTTTGTTAGGTCAAAGGCAAACACAATCTCAAAAAGGTTTGGTAAATTAATGTGGTTGCTATTTTCAATGCAAATCCTTTTGTATTCTTAATCATATTAATGCGATTCTCATTCTGCAACATTGCGAGTGAATAGGAGACATTTTATTTTATCTGTGGTGAGGGATCAACTTAATTCCGAAATATTTCACTCATAAACAAGTAATTACTGAAATGTTCACATTTGGGGGGGGGCACTTTCATGTACAGGATATACGTAAAATGACATCCTGAAGAGAATAAGGGACATGTATTTCTGATCCAATACTCTCAGAATGCTTGTTTTCCATTTAACTATATTTCTTTATTATTTTTTTGGTTTAAAAGATGTCAAAAACAGTGCCTTGAAAGGCATTCAGGAGGCCTTATTTAGCGATATGTGGTTACCATGGTGACGGAACCCCCTAATTAAATTTCTTTTGCTTAATTTCAAAAGAGGCTGTTGTGTGAGTAACAATTAAAAAATTGATAAAAGTCTGTAACACCACCTTTTAACCGATTATCGAGAAATTTCAGGCATTATGGATTGAATATTTTAATACCCCTTTTTATAAACATAATGTTACGTTGTTGTTGTTCAAACACCACTTTATATAATAATTGAAAGTAGATTCACAATTCGTAGGAACATTTGTCGAAAAATAGACGTTGTATAATGTAAACTAGTAGTGTTTGAGATATCAAGGATGGAAAACTTGCAGACCAAGCTTAAGTCAATGGTGAAATCACAAGGTGATTGCCAAGTACTTGTGATATGTAATGTTTATGAACATTTAATTTATATGTGTATTTATTTTCCTAGTAAGTTATTTATTTTGAGAGTTAGAGTTATCTTTCATAATTAATCAAATAGTTATCTTTCATATCATCAAGAGTTATCTGTTTGTACAGTTAGAGTTACTTTTCATGTGTATACATAACTTCCTGTTTACTCCTGACTGTTAGTAAGCCTGTACTATTCATGCTCATTACGCGAATATTTATCACTGTTAAACTGTTTTTGTATGAAATGTTTGTAATTTGAATATTAGGAAGATTTATTGTTATCTCTCAAAAGTATAGAACACTAAAATATAAATCGAATGCGTTTGTCTTAATTATCAACACTTACTTAGTCTTCAATATTCATGAAAAGGCAGCTGCAATCTACTTGTAGATATTGCCTAATTACTATCTAATTTCTATGACTTATTTTGTAAAGTTGGGCTAAAGAATTGTTTTTTCCTTATTACACTACATGTTTCTTAAATTTTAAAAATTTAATAATTCTCGAGAGGGACTTTAAACAATATATCATATTAGATTTAAATCATTTATAATTTTGTTTCACATAAAACATTTGCATCTATTATAGCCTAAAACATAAATATAAAATATGATACATGTAATAATGAATAAAATTGTCCTTATGAATACTCAATTGATGTTTTTTGCTTTCACACAAAAATTGTTATTATCAATGCAAGGAACGTCATTAACTTTTCCGGTTCTATAAATAACAAGACAGCTTTAGAAAGATTTGCAACAAGCATTTGGTTCACCAGGATTCCAATCCAGAAAAACGCTCTCCCATCAGAAAGGCGCCAATCGTCCTCAATAGCCTCGTCACTTCCGTCAACATAATACGTACCGCCTGACAAAATAATTTTGAGAAAAGAAAATTAAAATTTTAGTCATTTCATGTTAGGTTCAAAAAACACAGTCAAATGCAATGAATGGAGTCATTGCGTTATATGATGTGGAATTGCTCATTTACCTGTTGTGTTTAGGACAAACATTATCACTTCATGAAGTTAAGCCAAGGAATCGATTTGTGAAAGAAATCCATCATCCTTTGCACTTTCTTTTCCCGCGTCCTCTTTATTTTTCTTGTCGAAATTAGCCTTGAAACAGCTATCACTAGAAGTTAAGATTTTCTGGTATCCAAAATCCGAACATCCAAGAGTATCTGATTTAAATACTGTTCGTTATCTCCATATCCTTCATCAAAGGATGTTCATTAATTTATCGTCTGTAATAATATGGCATTCAATCTGAAATATAATTTGAAAAAAAATACCGATAGTATATATAAGATACGTATGTCTGATTTTTAACATTATTTCAAGCAGGAAACCAGTTTTTGGGGTTAATTTTTTAAACCCCTGTTTCACTGACTATAGATCTCTGCCTTAAACGTCTCACTCGTGATGTTTTATTCACACATTTAAGTCATTATTACTTTGTCTACTAGAGGATACATGTATTCATTAATTTATTATTGCATGATAACATAACCCGTTTATTCTTCAGATTTAACACCAACCTGTTGGGCATTCATTTCATTTGGATTAGTCTTTAGAAATGCGACAAACTATTGGCAATTCATGTATAAAATCCATTGAAATCTATGTTAATATCATTTCTAAATAAGACATATACTAGGTAAGATTTAGAACATTTTTTTTATGATAAACCGGGACTGTCAAACTAGTGTCCCCAAGTATTTGGGACATTCGGCCTGAGATAGGCATAAATTTCCATAGCCATGATCTTCCCACATTACCATTAGACTACAATGGGATTGTTCCCCCTGTTTGCAGGAAATAAGAGCAAACTAAAAATTTTGCAATGCTCATGTTATTGGAAAGTTCATTATCAATTATGCATTGGATACTTCATCATATTTTCTTAATGGTAAACAGAAACATTATATTACATGTATTTTTTAATTTTAAGTTTTTTGATCACAAAAACGTATGATAAGCCAAATAAATTCAAAAATATCGATAAATCCTGCTTTGACAAAACTTCCCTTGACGACTAAAATTCACAATTTGCCACATAGGACCCTTGCTTTTATGATAATTGATTAAGTTAACAGATTTGAAAGCTGACATGCAACTTTTTGTATGCTATTTTCACTTTTAGCATAAAAGTTACATAAAAATACAGATGTACATGTATATTAATTTTGCCGATTCTACATTGGACTTACACATCTACTGCATATCTAAACTTTTATTGCCTTTATTCTTTTTAAATATTTCTTTTATGTTTCAGGAAACCAAGAAATTGTCATGAAATGAGGTCTCTACATTTTAGGCTTTCAATGCATCAGCAGCCAAATCCTAAAAATTCCATTTAATTTCATTTCAAAGTGACTTTGAGAAATTAAGATTTCCCTTTGTAAAAGATTTTATGTTTGGTGGGAAAAAAGGTTTAGAAAAATCATCCATAACTAGATGCTGTCATGAGAAAGTAATACCCGCACTAATGTGTTTGCCTCTAAATGCACACTTCTTCATATTGGGCTTTACCAAGGAAAAAGTCAATATAATTCAATAATTTACATAATACATGTATTCATCAAATTGAGCATAATATGCTCAGGTGACCATGTAGCGGCAGATCTGCAGCGTTATGGTTTTATATATTTGTCTTTGACCATAACGCTACAGATCCCCATATGCAAAAAAGGTGCAATTTACGGCGCAATATTTTTTGCGCAATTTTGGGCAGTTTTTCTGCACTTTCTAGCATTGGTCAATCAACTACCTTTCACTCCCTAATTTTAGACACATTCTGTAGCCAATATGTATATTTTGTCCACCCCCCAACCATTTATAGTCATCTCTACAGGCAATAAACTCGCTTGATGTGAATTGTCAGCAATCTAACAAATAATTTTAATCAAGCGAGTTTATCACGTGTAGAAACGACTATAAAAGGATTGGAGATGGATAAAATATACAGATTAGTTAAACAATGTGCCTAGAATTAGGGAGTGAAAGGTAGTAAATTAACCGATGCTGGAAAGTGGAGAAATTCTCCCCAGGAGTGCGCAAAAAATATTGCGCCGTAAATTGCACCTTTTTTGCATTACAGGATCTGTAGCTTTATGGTCAAAGACTAATATATAAAACCATAACGCTACAGATTTGCAGCTAGTGACCATGTGACCCATGGGACTCCATCTTATTGGTATTTCATATTCATAATTGATTACCAGTCGGAAATAAAACAACAGAATTAAATTAATAATGTAAATTAGGTTTGATAAAGGGGGGGGGGTGTATAAATTTTTGGCACATACTGTATAAGTGGAAATTTTAGCGAAACGCAAATTTAGCGATTTCTACCTAAAATCTGGTATTTTATTTTTAGCGAGAAGTAATTTTAGCGATTTTAAAATGCTAATTCAAGAAGCTTTTACAAATAATAAGCAATTAATTTTCAGCGGTATTCAATTTTAGCGATGTCAGCACCCTCGCTAATAATGCCAAAATTAAATCCTCGCTAAAAATTCTACTTGTACGTAATTGGAACTTTTTAAATCTATTTTCTAATATAGATTAACAAAAAATAATATTATTCAAATTAGTGTAAAGCGTTTTTGATGAATTTTTTTCAAAATGTGCAAAGTTTATTTATATTTGATTAGGCAGAAACTTCTTGAAAGCTGCCATATACACAATCAATTTAATCAACCCGCACCCCTCTCCCATCAACACACACACACAAACATACCTTATTTGCCTGTTTTTGGAAATAGGCCTAGATGGCAAAGTTAAAATAAAACATCTTTTGTAAATGATAATTTTCAATTTGTTCTTGCACTATACATGTATCTGAACACCTGCATCACATTGGGCTTGCGTCACGTACCCCACTTAAGTACTAGTTTTACCATTGGCATAATCATTTTAGATTTCACTGCACGTGCAGAAGGCTACTAATGTGCATCATTGCATATATGTCAGTAGGAATTATTTCATTTTAATTGTGTTTTAACTGGATTATATTTCATGAAGATGACAAGGCCTAAATAATGACAATCGGTAAGTACAAGTTTTGGTATAGATTTGGGTAAAATAGTCTGAAATGCAAACGGTTAGGTTCAAGTTTAAAGGATCAAAGGTCATCCGATGCTACAAGAGACGAATTTCACATTCTGAAGAGTTATCCCCCGTTATCAACGTTACATTCAGTTACCAGATCCGGAATTTTTTTCTGGGAGGGAGGGGGGGGGGTTCCAGACCAGAATTTCCTGAGAAGCAAAAAAAAAAAAAAGAAGTTATGGTTGGGTCTGTTTTCTAGGGTAGAGGGACACTGGCATCCAAAGTCATTTTTATTGACAAATGATCATGTGACTCCTAAATAGTAGGAAACTTTTTTCATTTGACTATACATAATTTTGTTACTTGTGTTATTATGTTATGTAAATTTAATGGTATAAAGGTTATGAACCCCTAGAGGTCATCCCCACTCTCCTAATGAGCTGGAAATGTTCACAATTTGAATATAACTGCATTAAATTAAATAAAAGTGCATCAATGATAAGATTACTTGACATTTTATTCATGAATTTGTGTCAACCTATGTTCCTAGAATTAGGAATGAAAATCATTCAGAGATGGACCACATTAAACTATTTGTATAAACATTTTTTTAAATGTAAAAACAAGTAGTAGTTTGCATACATGAACAAACAGGGGTCTGGGAAGGGGTGAGGGGAAGGATAGAGTTAATATTTCTTTACGTCTTAATGGTTGAAAACTCAAAAAAATGAATGTTGACCTCAAATCTAATTTGTCCTCATTATTTTTCAAGTGGTGGTGTCTCCATATGAGTGAAAAATTCCTGAGAGGGATGTTTAACAACAAACAAAATGACATGAAAACACAATATTGATTTGCGTTAAAAAATATGCAGGGGATTTTTTCCATCATAAATCTTCTTCTCAAGAACAGCAAGGGCATTCTTGTCCCCCATTTTGGGGAAAGGGAGGGGACATTAAATCTCAGTTGTCTGTCAGTCTGTCCATCTTATTGACAGCTAGTATGTGCATCTGTCACAATAAATTTAACCTTGGTCATAACTTTTGAATAATAAGAGATAAAGGTTTCATATTTCAAATGTACATTACCACAAAACTTTCTAAATAGACTATGATTTTTTAACCCAAGTAAGACCTTGACCTTTAAGTTTTACCTACTTTCCAAAACATAACATTTTAAATTGATCATTTTGAAAGAGAAAAGAAAGGGCATTCAAATTATACATGTTTATTACATGTGAAAAGACTTTTCTAAATATATCATGACTTTTGACTCTGTGACCTTGACCTAGAAGTTTAACCTACTTTTCAAAAATATTATATTGTATATATAACTTTTGAATCAAAAGAGATAGGACTTTCATATTTGACATGTACATTACCTGCAACAAAATGTTTGAGAGCATGCTATGATTTTTCTCCTTTGACCCAATTTTCAAAAATTGATATATGATAGGGGTGCACATTTGACACACAATCTGCCATAAATTATGGCATCCCATTCACTAAAACACAGAAAGCAGAGGACCACAATTCTTTGAATTTGCTTGTATAATCTCGATAGATGGAAACATCCTCATATAATGTAGATTCAAGTTTTTTATGCCACACCATGATTAGGAATACATGTATAGTTTTGTCATGTCCGTCCTCCACCCTTCCATCTGTCTTCACATGATGATACATACTGATGTAAGCTTTACAATGCTTCACTCTTTTTTACCTTGACCTTTCCTGTGACCTTGACCTCACTTTTCTAAAATTAATGTCTAAATCAGTTTTGAATAAACAATTCAAGATATATTTATCAAACTCCATATGCTGATACATACTGCTGAGAGGTATTAATACATCAACTTATTTTGACCTTGAATTTTCCTTTGACCTTGACCTCACTTTTTAAAATATGTGTTTATCTAAGTTTTAAATAAACCATTAATTATAGTTTTATCAAACTTCATATGCTAACAGTAAATTCATACTGATGTAAGCTTGTCAACTGCAACAACATTTTGGCCCCAACCTTTCCTTTGACCTCTCTTTGTTTAGAAAAACTGTTAAGTTCAGTTTCATTAAATAATTCAAGATATTTTTATCAAACATAATATGCTGATATGTATTAGTGAAGCTACTAAACTGCATCAAAAACTTCACCTTGCACATTCCTGTGACCTTGACCTCTATCCTTTTTTATTTGTATTTCGCTTAGTTTTAAAGAAATCATTTAAGACATTTTTAAAACATCATTTTTCGACCCCCATTAGTCCCCCCGGGGCAAAATCAACATTCCAAAACCTTACTGCACATCTACATGACACCACCAACCATCTCCCAAAACACCCATTCTCAATATAAGGGCACAAATGCCTCTCTGTTTTTTTTAAAAAATGAAGTTCAAGAAAACAATTTTTCTATCAATTACCTTTGAAAGAAAGTATCTGAAGATTTCTTTCCAGATTTTTTTTCATCAAATTATAATACATGGAATAATGACAAGAAAGCAGAGGGTGATTTTATTCAGAAATGTAGCTTGAAATGTACGTTACTCTTTCTTCAATGTCCAAAAAGATATGTAAAAAGAATGCAGTCATTAAAATCACAATTGGAATAGCTCATCTTAACACCAGCACATCCTACCAACTCTGTCAGCAACATATTTTCTCGTTATACGAACGTGCGTTTTATTTTTCCTTTCAAAAAAACTATGGTTACTTTTTGATTCAGATGTATAAAAACATTTTTCAAATATATGCTTTGAATTCTTCTCTCTGTTTTGTTTAGAGCGACCAGTTTGGAATCTTGTCATTTTCTATAGATACTGGAACCTAACATGTACATGTAGTAAAATTCTATTCTGTAGTTGCTGTCTTTTTTAACATATATCCATGCCGATTTAGAAAACTACGTACATTTCAAGATATATTTCTGTTTAATAAAAAGCTTAAAATTCATCTAAAAATTCATCGTTTTGTTTCAGTTTATTAAAAAAAAAGATTCTCTATGTAATCAAATTGTGTTATATGTTGCATTCACCACTATAAAGACACGATTGCCTCAGAATATGAGTAGGTAACGTACATTTCAAGCTTGTAATAATATGTAAATTAGTAATAAGAAAATTTTGGGAAAAAAGCAATTATTGACATAAAAATAATTTCAATGAAGCGTTTCAAGGCAGTAATATAAGAAATCATAATGTAACAAACGAGGTTATTTGTCATCAACTACATGAATGTCACGTCACTTCGGTAACGTTTATTTCACATATTATTGGAGAGTCCCTCCACCTCAGTTCATAACCATTCTTTTATGCTGTTTCGCTGAAATTGACACCGGTCGTAGCCTAGTTACTTCTACCTGTGTGCAAGGGTACAGACAAAAAAATATAAGAGTCAGACCATATAAGAGTTTGGCCATTGAAACTTAACATAAATCTATTCCGAATATATCCATCGACAGTTTGTTAACAATTTCATTTAGTATGTTGCAACATCGTTTTTCAAGACACAAACATACCTGCTTTTCAGCAGATCTGGAAAAATATAAACCAAAATGCAATGATTCAAACAAAACTGAGTATTGTGTGCCTTTCAGTATTTGAAATGTACATGACCGTCTTGTGTTCTGGGTTTAGGCCTATTTGTTTCTTTTTTTCTATTTTTCTGTTTCTCTTTTTACCAATTATAAGCCTATGCATACCTTGTTTTAAATTATCAACAACAATTAAATTAATTGTGACGAAAAGTCGCATATTAAAAGTAAACAAACTGCAGAAAGGTTGCTTAAGATGAATTTAAGACACTTAGAAATGAATTTTCTAGCATGTGGTAACAGTCTAAAACATTTAAGAGGATTAGGGGTGCATTTAGATGAATTTATTTGGCCAGTTGTCATATGGATTGTAACGATAATTTTGTTTCGCTTGTGTAAACGCAATTCATTGACCAAATAAAAAAAAATGTCAGTTAGAAATACGTAAAATGTACGTTACCATACGTAACGTACATTTCAAATACAAAAATCAATTCTCTTCCACAAGCATACGTTAGACACGCAATATATTGATACTATTTGAACATGCATATCATAAGAAATGCATCATACAGGTTTCGTATTCAGAAATATATACCAGGTATCAAAATTATATTACATATAATTGACCTTAATATATTTTTTTTCCTCAGCAGAAACGTTTCTTTTCATTAATTTTGGGATTTAGCCGACCTCCAACCTTTGAAACTTTCCTTTGTGTACACATTCGAGTGTGTGAAAGTATGAGAATACATGAAAATTCGTGCGAGATTCACTTAATTCGAATTTCATGGTAACGTACATTTCAGTCACGTACATTTCAAATGATCACTTTTCATGTAAAAAAATAATTTTTAATTGTGTTAAGCAAAACGTCTTTGCCAGTTTACAGGATACAAGGGGTTGCTTATTCAGAGTCGTCTCATATTTTCTACTTAATATATATTCTTAATGGAAGAATATAGGTAACGTACATTTCTTTCTTATCTCTACGATTGAAAATGTCTTTCATTCCGTAAACATATTTATAAAAGTTGCTCAAATTGTTAAATTTCATGTTACATTATCTAAGCAGGAGTAATTAATCTATTGAAATTTCAAATTTAGCCCATCAATAAATAAAGGAAAACAAAACTATCAGGTGTATAATCTTTGTGTTTGCTTGTAATGTGGTTGAAATAGAACTAAGCGACAGGGACACTGCACAATAAAATTATTTATTATCACAAAGAAAATGTATTTATTGTTATGAAAAGAAATATATATGATACAAGTTTTAACTTATCAGAAAATTTTTACTTAAGAATCAAAACTATATATTACACAGAGGGGATTCAGAATAATATTTGCCTCGGCGACAGTAACGTACATTTCAAATAGGCTCCTATATTTGAATTTGGAACTCCTTAAATACCCTTTCAGATCGATAATTATATGAATTCTTATTCATTGTTATATGACTATTTATAATGTTGATTTAGAAATTACAACAGTGGTGTTTCTTTTAAATGAAAATGAGGCGACATTATTTGAGCCCTTATATTGAGAATGGGTGAAAAGATGATTAGGCTACTGTGTAAAATGTAAAAGGAGTTCAGGGAAGACGGGGCTTTTTGCATAAAAAACGTCATTTTTCGACCCCCATTTGACCCCCCGGGGCAAAATCAAAATTCCGAAACCTTACTGCACATCTACATGACACTACAAACCATCTCCCAAAAGATGATTAGGCTACTTTGTAAAATGTAAGAGGAGTTCAGGGAAGACGGGGCTTTTCGCATAGAAAATGTCATTTTTCGACCCCCATTTGACCCCCCGGGGCAAAATCAAAATTCCTAAACCTTACTGCACATCTACATGACACCACCAACTATCTTCAAAAAGATGATTAGGCTACTGTGTAAAATGTAAGAGGAGTTCAGGGAAGACGGGGCTTTTTGCATAAAAAAAAACGTCATTTTTCGACCCCCATTTGACCCCCCGGGGCAAAATCAAAATTCTGAAACCTTACTGCACATCTACATGACACCATCAACGATCTCTCAAAAGATGATTAGGCTACTGTGTAAAATGTAAGAGGAGTTCAGGGAAGACGGGGCTTTTTGCATAAAAAACGTCATTTTCGACCCCCATTTGACCCCTCGGGGCAAAATCAAAATTCTGAAACCTTACTGCACATCTACATGACACCCCCAACCATCTCCCAAAAGATGATTAGGCTACTGTGTAAAATGTAAGAGGAGTTCAGGGAAGAAAAGTGTGACAGACGGACGGACGGACGGACAGACGGACGGACGGACATGAGTAACAACAATATACCCGAACTTTCTTTAGAAAGTGCGGGTTTAATGATTCCTTTTGATAGCAGAAAACATTGCGTTGTGTTCAACTAAAAAATCATCGAAATAAAATTCTGCTTCCGTGAACAGGAACCTGAATATTTGATGACAGAAACTTCAGTCGTTTTCTCCATAGCAGACGAGATGATCTCGTTGTAGTCTCCCCTTCTTACTCCATACAAAGAAAAATCTTTCATTGCACCACATTTTATTCTAACCAATGATGACAAATCTACAAAATCTATACTTTTGTACATAATTCATGAACATAACATAATGTTGCAATTAAATCACAGTCGAAAAAATCATTTTTTTTTCAAAAGAACTTTATTCGGTAATAACCAATATTTGCCCCCCAAATCAAACTTTGATGGAGATATATTTACTTAAGTTCTTAAACAGGGGAGTATATGCTGACTTCAAAGCACTGACTATTTTCATAAGTAATGACGCCATATGTACGTAATGAGTCACAAAATTGACGTAAATTTCAGTTCTTTATGAATTTTACAGAAAAATGTACATATTTCGTAGATATTTTGAGTAAAAGTCACCAAGCGCATGTGTGTTCAGGATCAATATTTTGATATAATGTGTAGAATGATAATATCAATGAAATATGTCAATATTGTTCCTGAACAAACTTGTGCTCTATAAATTCTAAAGCTAAAATTGTTGAAATGTTGCCCATTTTGTCCTCTTTCTGAAAAAGGATATAAAATAGGACTAGTGTGACGTCATAAAAACAAAAATTGTGAATACACAGCTTTGACACTATAATATTTTCTGTTAATTTATATTTCTCAAGCAATTTATTGAATTCAGCACATTTTAGGAAGTTTTCAAAATTTGAGTTTTGTGGGGGCAAATATATGTAATATACCGCATATAGTTCTTTATTAGGAAAAATAGTAAAATCAATGACCAGTATAAAGAACTGTACCTTTACCTAGAAACTCTGTTTATTTTTATTTTTTCATATTGTTTTGAATATATACATCTCAACGCACTTTTTAAACTCACATGGTTTTTCGCAAAAATTAAGGTCATATTGTCATAATGCAAAATTGTGTAACGAAACAACAAAATATTTTTTAAAAATGATTTATAACTTAATTTTGATCATATTCCATTACTTTAAACATAATTCACACGTAATAATCCGTTGGGTTTTTATATGTTCTTGGATGATATATTATGAGAGTTACCAACTTATTTTTTCATGGTTTCTCTTCAAAAGCAACTATCTTTGTATCTGTTTATTTTAGATTATACGTTTGCCTTGCCTTAATACAGAAAGAGTGCAGTTCATATAACATCTGTTTTTTTTTTTACATTAACATGACACCAAGGCGCAAGATGGTAGAAGTAATTCTTATCTGTTCGACTGATTTCCATGTTGAAAAGATGGCATTTTTTCAGGTTAATTTCCTGAAATCTAGCATCATGAAAGAAATCTTCAAACGCAAAATTTCAAAGTTTCAGACCATACATGTAAATGAATTTTCTTTTCAATACTTACAATTTACAATGTTGAATGATAAACAAATACTTTATAATCATATCCTTTCACATGATTTTTTTATGAGTTTTGTCATTTTTCGGCGCTGCATTTCGACAAAACCAAGTCAAGTATGGAAATTATGAAAGGTATCTAGAAAAATACTCATCTGTAAGAAGTAAATTTTAATATTTCAACCAAATAGTATCAAAGAAAGTTCGATTAATCAATTTGAAAATACCTATAATAGAATCATGTACATTTAACATCATGCAATTTATAAATAAATTCCCATTTAGAGAATTGACTTTTAAAACTTACGATAATGATTTTTAGAGAATATGCACCTTTAACATAAAATATTTAATTACATAAGGGTTATGTCTCTCACTGAAACTCGGAAGTTTTATTGCATGAAAAATGCTACTTTAATATGTGCGAAAAACCATTGGAGTTTAAAAAGTGCGTTGAGCTGTACAGTGTAATAATATTAATTATGTTCACGGACTATAAAAACAATGAAATTGAATGGTTCATTTGAAAAAATACAAGGGTTACTTACTTATGCAAAATAGCAACATCTTATTCATAATTAATTGTTATCATATCAGAAATGTATACCACAAAAATCTAATAAAAATATTCCACATTCTCTTACTCTGATATTTATATGTTAATGAAAATCAATACTGTTGCCATATTTGTCAGACAAAATGGTGTTTCCATTTATTTTGTCATTTCTTTTTACATTCCCTTCGAATTATCACAAGTGAATAAATTATAACTAATGTTTGTGTCTTTTTCCCCCTTTTCACAGTACATTTGAAGTAGGCAAACAAATCTAGCAATTGAATGCTAATGTCACTGTGTATCGAATTAATTGTGATTTATAATTACAAATGATTTTTCCTCCATGATAGTTTTACTTTAAGTCTATATTTTATTTTCATTTAAAACTCTTTTTAACACCTGCCTAAAAAGCTTTTGATATTATCCAAATATTTAACGATCTAACCCTTTTGGACACATGGATGTTGTCAATAATTTAAGATGGTTTTAATTATTTGTTTAAAAGAATACATTTTAGTATATTGAAATTATTAATGAGGTCTGTAAATTTTGTCGCGTGACTCGCAAGATTTTACCATAATTTTCACTTCCGGGTACCCCACAAATGAAGTTGTGTATTGAGTTAAGCATATTTCTGGTTACTCCAAAGCTTGAGGGAAAGTTAAGTAGTTTTACAAAGCGGAAGGGTTCTCCGACTTACGATGGACAAATTGTGTGTCATAAAAGCTTGGGTACATGTGTCCACCAGGGAAATTTAGATCGAAGTACAGGTAAACAAGTCAGAGAATGTCACCTTTTTCTTGTTTATTTTGAGGGAAAATGAAGTGTTTCATTTCATATCCGAATGAAATAGTTTCGTATTCATCTTTTGCCTTAATTTGTTAACAGATTTTTCTTGAATCCGAGGACGATATTGTTATTATTAGCTGCTTCAAGACGAGGAGTTTTGTCAGTGTCCGATGGGTACAAACGCAATATTGTGGCTGCATCACTTTTGTTTTGGTAAGTAATTTATGTAAACTACTTTTTGTTCAGATTTTACCTGTTGTGTGTCAGTGGATCAACCTTTTGAGCATTAAATGTTTGTAGCCATTTAGATCTATTTCCCAAGGATAAGATGTTCATATACTATAGATTGAAAGTTCAGTGTGAAGTTCTACTTTACGTCAAGATCTAGTTTGAGAGCTGCATTCAAGGTAAATACATGTAGTACGTGTTTCTTCTGTTCCATCTCTTGGTTCCACTTGGTAAACATAACGGTCTGGGTCCACTCGTTTTACAACTATGTTTTCCTTTGATCCTCAGGCATCCTGTATCTGTTACGTCCAAGAATACGATTTTTTAAGAGGACAATAGTACCAATAGAAAGGTCATGTGTTGCCATCTTCTTTCTGTCACCTTCACGGTCTTTTGCCTTTGACCGAAGTTTCTCCCCTGCTTTTCGTTGCGGACTTCAATCGCTGGGCATGCTGTTCCACATATTCATGAAGGTTAACTTCATCCTCTTCCCCTCCCTTCCCAAAATGAAGCATGGAGTCCACAGGTAACCGCGGATTTCTACCCAGAAACAGGTTAAATGGTGTGAAACCTGTTGAAGAGAGTACTATGACATGTATACAAACAGCAGTTCTGGTAAGTGGTCTGGCCAATGACTTTTTTCACGTGGATACAATGAACGTAAAAGATCATGCAGCATTCGGTTGAACCGTTCGCATTGTCCATTACCCTGGGGGTGATAAGGTGTTGTGCAGGTCTTCTTCACCTTGGAAATCTTGCAGAACTCAGCTATCAGCGATCCCTCGATATTTTTGCCCTGATCAGAATGTAGGCGCTTTGGCATACCATACTTCATGAGCCATTCTTTCATGAGGACCTTGACTATTGTTACTGCTGTTTGGTCTCTGGTGAGAATTGCAATGGAAACTTTGGAGAAAACATCAGTTACAACTAAGATATTTTCTCTGCTATCTGACGACTTTTCTAGAAGTGTGAAATCCATGGCTACAATCTCATTGGTTTCATGGTTAGAAAGTGGTTTATGGGTCATCGCATTCGCAAGTGTGGAAGTTTTGCTGAATTGCACCTTTTGCAAGACTTGCAGTACTCGCTGATGTTAGCATACATTCCAGTCCAGTAAAATCTAGATCTGTTGAAACTGGCTGTCCTGTCTACTCACTGATGTCCCGACTGCTTGTGGAGCTGTGTCATAACTTGATATTGTAAACACATTGGTAACACAAGGTGTTGCAACTGGCCTTGTAGGGGGTCGTTTACTCTGCGGTCCTTGGATTAACTCCATTTTCTCCCATTGACGAAGCATGTCAGTAACAACTCGTGTATCTCCCTCTTTTTCTTTCGTCCAAGATGGAAATACTTCAAGAAACTTGAAATTATAGGGTCCTGGCTCTGCATTTTGATTATATCTTCTGGGTCATAACTTGGGAACGAAAAACACTAGAACATACTGCTGTTGGATGTCATGTCCTAGAATGGTCTTCACATCCCTCAATCGCTGATGCAAGGGCCTTAACTCTAATGCCACATGGAAGTGCACTGCATGTATTTGGCACAATGGCTGAAACAGAGTCGTATCTGGAAATTCTTGACAAGACATCTGCCGCAGTGTTCTCTTTTCCAGGTCAGTACTTGATGGTAAAGTTATACTGTGCTAGTTGCATGGCCACCGTTGTTCAGTAGCTCCCAGTTTTGCGGATGTTTGGAGATAACATAAGGTTATTGTCTGTCAGGATTTCAATAAATTAATAAAATCAGGAAACCGGTGTCACCTTTTGTATTTGCATACGTCGATGTTCGAATAATCCAAAAGGAGTTGAAAATGCAGTTTTATGTCGATCATCGTCATGCACATGGCTATCTGAGGGAAGCCACCTGCCAGGTCCATGGTGCTAAACAATGTATATCCTTGAAGGGCATCAAGAGATTCCTCAATTCGTGGGAGAGGAAATGCATCTCGGCTCGCGCGATGGTTTAACTTCCTGTAGTCGACACATAGTCTAATGGTATTGTCTTTCCTGCGTGCAATGACTATGGGCGCAGCATAAGGACTCTTGCTCGGCTGGATTATGTCTTTATCTAGAAGTTTATGTATGTGGTTTTTAACTTCTTGATATTGGTTTGGAGGTATTCTCCTGTAATGCATGCTTATAGGCTCTTCATTTGTCAAATTAATACGGTGCCTCAAAGTCTCAGTGTATCCAAAGTCCAGGTCATTCTTCACAAATACATCAGAATTCCTTGCGAATAGATCAAAAAATTTTCGTCTTTCATCTAAAGTGCATTCCGAGTTCTCTGGGACGAGTGAGGATGCGTCGAATGGTGGAGGATCTCTGGTTATGTCATCATGCAATACTACCGTTTCCTCCCTTTCTACTATAGACAGGAACTCCGCTCTAGCTCGAGGTGTTGTGACAATGTCCCTTTCAGACACTAGAGCCACACGACTATTCTTCTTTAACCAGATGTCAGTATCCCTTGGATTCATGACTTGGATCGGAAAAGTTTGTCTGTCACTAACACAGAGTTTAATTCTATAACCCAAATTAATGTTATTTACGATTGGCTCGATGCACACAGTTTGTTTACACCCAGGTTTACAATGAGGTCCAAAAACATTGATGAAGGATACCGAGGTCGATGGAATACACACATCCTCGTTTGCAGAAACCCTAGCAAAGCCCTTCACTTTCCCAACTCTTGTTCCAGCCTCGATTGTGTTAATATATATGGGACTTCAGACAGGAACAGGTCACGACACTGTGAGATAATGTTCATACCAACATTTTTATAAGCCTAGGTACCTCCCTACCACTCACATCCTTGACTATCATTATTCCACGGTCTATAAGTGCGTCCATACATGCACCACTATATCAGTCTCGATACAGCCTACATAAGGGATATCCAGTCCAATAGCTGCTCGGAGAGTTATAAATTGTTCTTGAATCATGGAAATAGTTCCATGACAAATATTTATCATAAATGACTCTGTGATAGTGCTCACCATAGAACCAATGTCTAATAAACATTTAATGTCATTACATGTATTACTAATAGTGAAGACTACTGTTGGACAAGGTGCAAGTACTTTGTAACTGTTCTAGGCAATTGTTGAACCCAATGCACGACTCTCTGCAGTTGGCAACGTTAGTTTCCCTTCTTGAGGCAGTTTCTCTTTTTGTCGTAAGTATTTAAGAAATTGAATTTTGTTTAATCTTATGATAAAAAGGTGTCCAAACGTTCCTTGGAAATTTTAAGTATCAAGATTTAATTACCACCACTTCTTGCATATATCGTTGCACAGTGCTCTTGGAGTTTCTCATTCGCTACTTTTAATATCTTAGTAAGTAGTAAAGAAAAAGGCTTGGTTTATCATTTTCTTGAACCCGCTATGTATCTTTGTTTGTAAGATTTGTAAGAAGTTTTGGAATCCAATATAGATAATTTAGTTCAAATTCATTTCAGTTCTTGGAATATTAAAAATATTCAAATCTGATTTATGATTTTGAAGCTTTTCTTCCTTAGAAAGGGAACCATGAGTTGAATTACCATTTGTAGAATTAAATCCAAGTTCTGTGAAATGCAATTTATATTATGAGCCTTACAACCGAAGACAATGTACTTTGTTGCTTTGTCAGCAGGGACAAGTATGGATTATTAAATACAGAAGAATAGATGTTTTTCACATTGTCCTTCAATCTTTTAATACACGAATGTAACATAGATCTGATACATTAAATCCATTCTGACAAAATGTCAACGTCTTCAATTCTATATCTGGCCCATCGCGTGGCGTAAACTTCTACAGAATTCGTAACATTTTTGAAATTCCGACGCCAGTAGAAGGATCGAGATACCGTATATCTAGGACCTTTCAACTTTATTGATCTAAAGTCTTTTTAATGACTATGTTTACGTCACCTGTATTGGAATGTCCAGCAGGACTTTAATTAAGGGGTGAAGAAGAAATTGAGGATTATGTTATATACTTGTCAGAATTTCTAAGTCCCCACTTTTATTTTTTCTAAAAGTTCAAAACCTTAACATCAGTGTACTAACTCCTTACAATTTTTGCCTTTAATTTGCTAACCTGTTAAGGCCAAAAAATTGTAATCGAATGTGTAATTACTCGACCTTGACCGTTTTTGTTAAAAAGCATGAAGTTCGAGTTCCATACGTTTTTCGGGTGTATTCTTCATATTTTTACTTCCATGTATTCTCCATCTTTAATTGATAACGAAAAACACAAAAAATTGATTAAAATGCGGTGTATGTCCACACAACAATGTAAAAGCGAAGTTAAAATGACCCAAGCTGGTCGTAGTTAACGAGAATTCTGTTTTCTTTCACTGTATGACTTTATTTTACTTAAATCCTTTATAGTTACCGCCCAAAAAAACCTACAAAGCATATCTGAATTCCTTTTATTCATTAGAAATCGCTAGATTTTCAACCATCACAACATATTCATCCTAGAGTTTATCCGGAAAGGTCAATGGAACCGGAACCGGAAGTACCCTCCCCTCAATATCAAACTGGAGGAGTGGGGAATACATGTGAGGAGACATTATGTAATTATTGTAAGCAAGTCACTGGCACTTTTGGTTAGCCCCCTTGTCATCCTAATCTCACCCCTTACTTACATGTATGGAAGAAGATAGAACGGAGTGTGAGACAGCTTTTCCAGCAGCAGAATCTAGCGGAACTAGAGAGCGACCTAGTCTCCACATGCAAAAACATTCCATAAAAGATTTTTTCTTAAATTGTGTGAACTCTTTGAGTAACGGTTGTCTTGCTTTGAATTCGTTTGAATGGAGGATAATGCAATAAATTTGTAAATTTTTTATTCTATGGTGCCTTAACGTTTCTGCATATTGTGTTCAAGTGCTTTAATGAAATAAATTAAGTTCGAAAAATTGTTTTGCTACTTTTATCTCCTGTATACACCGTGGAATGGAGGAACCCTAACACTATCGACATTTATTGTCATTACATTCATAGGGAAAGGTTGTTTGCCCCAATTATTTATTTGAAATCTATGAACTGATATTCTTTTATTAAGTGGTCCCTTGGTTTTAACAACATAAGTCCACAAAGATTACATTCTATACTGTAGACAACATTAGAAGATTTGCAGTTCAGATTTTCCTAATTCTTTTTGTAAAAGAACTCTGTTCAGTGAGATTAACGGTGAAAGTAGGGACTGTCTGTCCGTTCGTCCGTCTGTCTGTCCCTCTGGTTATCAATCTGTCTCACTTGGTTTTTTGCATATGTTTTCTGAAAGCTTGCAGATACTTAGCTGAGTTTTGGAATGTGACTTTATCTTGATGAGTGATATATCAAGTTTTCATTTCGATCCGCTGCAGTGGCTTTTGGTGAAATTATTTCATTTTTATTTTTTATCTTGGACCAGACCAAACTCGACGGTAGGGGACGACTTGAATTTCTCATGCAGTATTTTCAGCATTCTTGTCTTTTTAGTCTTACCTTTTTATCATGTAAATTTTGAATTTACCTGAGGATATGATTAAATTCAAAATTAACAACATTAAGCACGCTTAATAATTTATAATTCTCTTTCCCCTAGAAAATTCAAATTTTTCTATACGATTATAGGAATATTGCTTTTAAATGATTTTTAGATGCTTGTTTTTTTTTAAATTAATTTCGATTTCATCGTTAGATCGGACACAAACTTTTAAACAGCAGCCCGTATTTAGGAAAAACAGTTTTAACTTTAGGATTAACACTTGATTTTCCATTTGAACTATCAAAATAAAATATAGATTCTGTGCTTTCATTTCCTATTAAAAATTTTCTCCTAAGAGTCCAGGACATGGAGAACTGGCGTAATAAAATTGCAATGTTCTCGAATTTTCGGGTAAACAGGTATTATTGAGTACTTTCAATGAAGAAAAATAATATCAGCGCACTATGTGATCTAAAAAATACAACATGTCTTTTAATCCCCAGAAATAGTTTTATCATTTAGTAGTTGTTGCACATTTTAGATCAGATGTTGCGCTCTATATCAAATATCGAAAAATAGCTTTTAAAATTGACCGTTTTTGTAGACTTTTTCAGAATATGAGGAAATTGACGCATTTCGTGACGTCATAATACATTGACTAACCAGAAAATTACGTAATTTTTATAGATGAGCAGTCACCAAAGATCTAACTGATATTTCATTGCATTGTTAACTAAAACTATGCAGTTTCAGTTTTTCGGAAATTCACAGGGCAAAATAAGGCAAAAGTGAACCTTGTTCTTTGAAATGTTGAAAACATCTTTATGTGAATCTGTGTATACCGTGATAATCAGAATATATCTTTGAACAAATGGAAATTAATTCGGATAGGGCGGTAAGGTTTTAAAATCTTTATTATCATAAAAGAGTGAAATCCAAGATGCAGTATAATCATGTGGACATATTTTACTTATCCATATCAACATGCCAAATTATTCGGGCGACACGTTACTTATTCATGCCAACTTGCAATTGTACAAACTCGATACTCAAAGGTAGTCTAGAGTAAAAATGTTTAATTGCATGTAGCATTAAGAAATAACTGTGAGAAGTAAAACTTAACAACTTATACAGTCAGATAGTTGAATATTTCTTTGATTTTTGCATATAAACCTCATCGCTCTATCGTTGTCTATTTTTTGTCTGTGTCTCCAACCAAAGAAAGCTGTCAGCCAGTTATTATACATCACAGACCAATATGACAGATGTAGATATCTTGACGAGCAGGATATTAACAAGTTGCTTTCATTTGTTAAATCCATTGAAAAGCCCAAAACACCGCTTAACAATTTTGCTGTGGACATTGTAAAAAGACTAGAAATTCTTGAGTCAAAAGGTAAAAGTAATAGAATACGTACGTGTAAATCATTTTAAAATAAATTGTGACAATGCATATATTCTGCACATCAATTGTGTAATGGAAAAACAAGCTTTTTTGAATAGTTTCAGTTTTGTTTATGTATCTTACAGCTTGTGGTAAAAATATGACGTATTTCCAACAATCTTGCTACTTTCTGTCACCCGAAAAGCAAACATGGACACAATCACAGGTATTTTAAAATCAATTTTTTCTATATTGTATTTGCTACCCCGATGTTTATATTTTTTAGCAATAAGATATCTTTATTTAACATAGAAAAGTTGTGCATTATACGGCGGTGTGCTGGCGGAAATTGAAACTCCAGAGGAAAATGATTTTATTGTTCAAACCATCTTTAAACCTTAGGTAGGGGATGGTAAGTCAAGCACAGAGATTTAAAAAAAAACATATGGTGCATAAAAATACAGGGTTGTTTCAAAAGTTATTTTGTACCTCTTGCAGCTGGCACTGCCTCTGATGTTTTTCCTGGGTATTATTCTGTGCAATTTTCAAGTTTATTCATTACGCATCCTTCCAAAACCCCTAGTATTCATTGGCGCCGGAAGCAAATTGAAAGTGGGGGGGGGGGGGGGGGGGTAAGTTAAAAAATTTTTTTTTACCTCAAAAAAACTGACAAGCAAAAAAAAAAAAAAAAAAAAAAGAAAATTTCCATTTACAAACCACAAAAATCCTATTTCGTGGGGGGGGGGGGGGGGGGGGGTCGAACTTCGGTACCAAATTTTTTTTTCCAAACACCACCACTTTCCCCATTTTTAATCTATACTACGTACTAGGATGTACCTGTAGAAAGTGGGAGGGCTAAACCTACGAAGATATGTTCAATGTCTATACTAAGTAAATATTTGGAAAAAAAGTGGGGGGGGGGGGGGGGGTCGAACTTCGGTACCAAAATTTTTTTTCCAAACACCACCACTTTCCCCATTTTTAATCTATACTACGTACTAGGATGTACCTGTAGAAAGTGGGAGGGCTAAACCTACGAAGATATGTTCAATGTCTATACTAAGTATATGTTTGGAAAAAAAGTGGGGGGGGGGGGGTCGAACTTCGGTACCAAAATTTTTTTTCCAAACACCACCACTTTCCCCATTTTTAATCTATACTACGTACTAGGATGTACCTGTAGAAAGTGGGAGGGCTAAACCTACGAAGATATGTTCAATGTCTATACTAAGTATATGTTTGGAAAAAAAGTGGGGGGGGGGCTAAGCCCCCCCCCCCCCAGCCCCCCGGTTCCGACGCCTATGGTATTTTGATATCGTACATGTAGCTATGTACGGAACTTTAGTTACATCAAGTTTCGAAAAATATCAGCTTATAATCAATTGAACAAATCCACAATTATTTTTTTTTAATCTTTCTATCATGCTTGCATGCATTTGATGAAATTTAATACAACATATGCTACCAAAAAAAAAAAGAATTTTTGTTTCCATACACAACAGATCTATGAAGTTGATGTATGACATCAAATCTTCTCTTTCGGAAAAAATACGGTGAAAAAAGGTGTTTTACCAAATTCTAGCAAAACAATTAAAAGTATTAAATTGAATATTGAATGACTTTTTCCTATACGACTATATGTCTAGATTGGAGCATCAGACATGAATGAAGAAGGAATTTTGTTTGGAATTCAACAGGACTGCCATTGAAGTTTAGCTACTGGAAATCAGGGAAACCAAACGACATAACTGGTAACGAGGATTGTGTCCACGCATACGTTGCCGAGGGCGGTCGATGGAATGACCGCGCATGTGCGGAAGTGAATAGATTTTTGTGTGAAATAAAAATTACATGGGATATAGCTATAATTCTTACGAATTTCAACAAAATAATTTTTGAAGATGCTTGTTAATCATTTAATTTATTTTTTCCTATCCTTTTTATAATGGGGGAAAATTACTGAGTTTATTTATATCACGAGATTGAAGCAAGAATAAATAATGCATTAAAATGGACTTTTTTGTTGCAAAATTCGAGATGTGAATCCTAATTTTATTTACATTATATTTGATATACGTATGTTATGCTCTGTCATGTAAACTATCAAAATAAAAAAAAGTTATCAATTTCTATGCGACTTTCTACTGTTTCTTTCAGCAAAATACTTTAAAAGTATGTTTCATTTTGTTAGATCTGTTGTCAAACCTCATAGACTATAATATATTTATATTTATATAGTGTACTTTCCCCAAAATCCTTTTTATGAATTTGGCTTTATTAAGGTCTTCCGTCTTCACGGAAGACCTTATAGTTATTGCTCTGTTTCTTATTATTATTATTATTATTATTTTTCTGACACGATTTCTCGACAACTACTGGATAGAATTACATGAAATTTTCAGGAAAGATGTGTTGTAAGATACTCTTGAAAGTTCCAAGACAGTTTTTGGAAATTCCTCTCTGGTGCCAAGTTTTGGACCATTTTCCTGATTTTAAAACGACATTTTGTCCACGATTAAACTCAAAAACGGTAAAAGATATCAATGTGAAACTTTCAGAGTTTATAGATGATGATCAATAATTTCCAGGACGCAACTTTTCGTTCGTCGTCAGTACTTCCTGTCGCTACCGGAAGCCAATTCAAAAAGTCCAAATTTTCAACTTTCTTTGTTTTTCAATATTTTTCATTTATTTTTGGAATATTAATAGAGACACTTCTATTGATGCTTACTATATAAGTTGTTTTAATATTGGTTAATCTGAACTCTAGATATTAATATTTGAAAATCTGAAGCGGGCCCAAGATGGCGGCTGTCTCTGTCAACTCCTACATTTCGCGAGTAGGGGCTTATGGAGGCAGCTGAGCGTTTGATTAAACCATTCTGACATAAGGATACATGAAATGCAAAAAAACTACTTGGACCCTCACGTAGTAGTACGTTGCAATTCAGTGTCAATCTTAAAAAATTTAATTTACGTTTCACTGCTTTAGTGTTACTGGGCTAGATACGATATGTAATGTGTACAATGTGTTAAATATACTTTCCTAACGCCGAAATAAAATAAAGGTGATAAGAATGTTTTATTTAATTAATTTCATTGAAGCTATTGCACCTCTTTAATAGATCAGTACAAAGAAAAGGTGCGAATATTTACGCTTAAAGCAGTATTCCCAATAGCTAAATGGTTCGCGCGTTGGGGAGAAAAGAGAAAAAAAAGGCGCATTCACGTTGGCGACCTGGATTCACTCCTTCTTGTGATCAAAATTTTGAATCACTTTTTAGTTCGATTTTACAAGTTTTTTTTCCTGAATCGGACGGAAGACCTCTCGTTGCTCGCAACGAGATCGTATCTAGTTTATACAATAATTTGTTTTTTTTTTTAATCCAAGATGTGGTTGACATCTTTTATAAGAAAAAGTAAAATATGGTTATATACATTTAATTCTTTTTTTTTGAATATATAATTTCAAATTTACCATTAGCGGAAAAAAGCATTCCATTAACTTCTTTTCTAAATACTATTCAATATACAAATGATGTATATCTAAATAAAACTAAGAAGATGCTGATGAAATGAAAAAAAAAATCTACAAAATGTGAAAATTCATCAATATCAAGTAATGTGTTAATAATGTTTCACGTGCATTGTATGTGATAAACGTGATGAATTTAACTTTTCTATCGTGAACTCCCTTGAGCACTTATGCAGCAATATACCTTTATCACCTGCATAAGGAGCTAATGTTTCTCAGTTTACTCAATACGCAAGAGCATGTTCTACGTAAGATCAATTTCAAAAACGATGTAAATTTTTTTACAAACACGTTGATGAAACGGGAATTTCAGCAGTCTCGTTTAAAGTTATCATTTTGTAAGTTCTATGGTCAATACAATGTCCTTGTCAGCAAATACAATTTATCACTGAGTATACAATGTCATTGTCAGCAAATACAATCTATCACTAAGTCAAATGCTGACTGACTTTCTTTTACTTATTATTAATCCATTATTTATACACTGAAATGAGAACAAATTTTCCAGTTATTTTTCGATCATGACAAGGAGCACACGGCGGATGTACCGGTTGTCAGGGAAAGCTCACTCCTCCATGGCACCTGATCCCACCTGTGATGTTTTGGAGGTTCTTGTTTGCTCCTATTTTGTATTGTTTCTTGGACTTATGATCTTGAAAACTGTTTGATATATCCATATGTTTCATATTATCAATCTCTTATGAAAAACACTATGAAGAAGAAAGAGGTTGAAAGATGTTTATTGCATTTGGGAAAATCCAATCCTCGCAATAGAATATGATACGGGGACATTAGTGTTTCACAAACACATCTTGATTTACTAGTTACTTTGTATTTTGTGTTATTTACAATAATATATATGTAAAAAGAAAACCCCTTTTAAAAAAAAATCTTATTGTAAACACTTTTCACATTTTCATCTCACTAAAAAATACCCCTCTCCATCCATTTGAATAAAATGGCAGTTTCATGCATGTTTTGCTTTGGTTAACTCAAAATTTGTGTCTGATCAAAAAGTGAAACAAGAGATGCACAATGGCAATATGTAATAAAGATTCCGTGAAAATCTCATCAAATTCCATTCAATGGTATGAGTGGATTTTCAAATAAGAGATGGGTACCCAAAAATGGAACAGATCGACGGACGGACATCACGATTACTATATACCATCCTGCTTTTCAATCGGGGGTTAGATATATAATATCTACATTTGGAGAGACGTCATTTTTATTTTAAATATTAGGAATTTTAATACCGTTTATTTAAAAAGAGTATCAAGAACCGGAAGGCATTTGCCTTTTTACGTTAATTTGAAAATTAACTTTAAGTAGGCTCATTACACCCACAGTTTATTTCAGATTTAATTCAGCATCACTTATAACTTACATGTCAAATATCCAAACGGAGGTATTGATATTATAAATATACTTTTCAAAGAATTATGTTTTTAATTTTTTTTTAAACTTAAGTGAAATGTTTTATTTCAAGTTTATTATTAACAGAATCTCAGAAATTTCAGTGTCAAATGATAGACATCTTCTTTAGACAAGTACATACAACGAAAATACCTTATACATGTAATTTTTTTTTTCATTTTTAGTAGAAAAAGTTTTCTTCTAAAAAAACGCAACATACATAAGATATTAGGAAAAAGGGCTCGAAAGAAACAAGGAATGTATTTCAATGAACTATATGTGACAAACTGAATGAAGATTGTTTTGCAAAATTATTTTGTTAAAACACATTCTGATTGCACACAAAAGTACTCTGAAGTTTACATAAAAGAGATGCTTTAGTTTCTGATTGACAATATCTATGTGGCTTTAGGAGACCAGGTATTCCAACAATCTGTTGGAATTTACCATGCGTTCCGTTAATTGGAGACCTATTTTTTTATATTTATATGAAGCACAATTTGTGGAAAATCTTATGCGTAAAAAAATAAAACACATGCTGTGGCCTTCAACCCGAGGCTTAGATATATCGACGACGTATTGTCAATCTAATTTACAATGGAAATTTCCATTCCTCCATTCCTACGTCAATTGGATACATCCTGGTGAGTTTGAGATTTGCAGCATACTTACGCAGCAATATGCCTTCATCACCTGCATACGGAATATATATATCTCAGCTGATTCGTTACGCAAGAGCATGAACAATATCTAAAACGTGGTAAATTATTGACAAGCAAGGTGATGAAACAAGAATATCAACAATTTCGTTTAAAGTTATAATTTCGTAAGTTCTATGGTCGATACAATGACCTTATCAGCAAATACAATCTATCACTGAGTCAAATGCTGATTGACGTTTTTCATACTAATTGTTAGTCTTTTATTTATACACTGAATTGACGACGAATTTTTCCGTGAATACCCGATCATGACAAAGAGCACACGGCGGGTTTGACCCGACCAGTCTGAGGTCCGTGTTTGCGCTGCTCCTAATTTGTATTGTTTTATGGACATTGATATTAAATACTGTTCGTTATCTTCATACCTTACTTAACGAAATGATTAAATGCTTTTTTTTCCGGTTAAAAAAAATTGGCATAAAAGGTCGACTTTTAAGAGTTTTCTTTCCTAATTGCCCAAGAATCAAAACAAAAGGAATGCAAATTTGAAGAAATACTTTCGAAACATTCATGTTTACGACCAAATTTATTGCGGCAAGTAAACCGTAATAACCAACTGTCAAGCGTTATATTGTCATTACATTTCTGAAGAATTTTTTCTTTGGTTTCAAAAATCTGTGGGTGAAAGATTTTAAATAAATATTAATTCTTTAGATTAGAATTTTATAAATTCTTTAAAGTGTGCATTTTGACGTCACAATTGCTGAACGTCAAGGAAATGCAACATCAAAAAGTAAACAATATCTTAGGTATTTGATAGTTATATTATTGTTGAAGTATTCAAGTACTTTTCAAAGTGTAAATTGGTGGTCTTTGATAGCATATTGCTTAATTAAAACCACATCCCTTTTCAAACTTGCTTTCACCGGGCAATATAACAAGTATCATATTTAACCATCTGCCTTCCTTCACTAAAACGATCTATCCAATCATTGATTGAAATTATAAAAAGCCATTTGTCTTAATAAACTGTAAACAAATTCTTATACGCTACTTCAAAGGCATTTCTAAGATATACAATAAATATCATAGTCGTTTGTTGAACGAGTTCCACTGCGACAACCATTTTTCGTCACAAGTACCTGCATAATGACGTCATTTTCAGATTGTGACGTCACAAACAAGGAGCAAAACTTCAGCATTTGCTATTTATAGAACTTGCGTTTGGCTATGTTTCTAATCTGAATTGTGGTTTTGTAGATATAGAGATAGTTCGCGAACTTTTTGATCACCCATCGTACTAGAAGGTACTAAAACAAGGTCATTCATATCGATTTTATGTGTTTAATTTCTTTGTGTTTCATAGGTGATAATTAAAATTTTGATAGATAATATAAGTTATCTGTGGCAAACTTACAAACTTTTAATTTTTTACTTTGATGGTGCTCATTTTTCCTTACCTGGAATCAAAAAGTTTAAGATTTTTTTTTTATATCAATACGTACACTATTTAACAACTGTTCGATAATAATACTAAATAAAATACTTCAAGCCACACTATAACACCTTTCCTCTTTTAAAAGTGTTCATATTATTTGAAATATTTTGCAACTGTAATTCTCTTCTACATTTAAAGATTGTTATGTCCCTCCATATTAAGAAGAGATCTGGAAAACAAAATTCTGTGCTAAAAATAGACCACGTGCTGCTATCCATGAACTACTTTTATGGTTTTTTACACTCTTTTTGAATACAACGGTACCTTGTTTTGAACTTGAAATTATCATTTAAAAGTGTAAAATTTAGACATTTTCTCAACAAATGGTTGTAGAGAGAACATTAATGCACAGTTTGCATATTTTTTTGGATTTTTTAAGGCTCTGCTGAATTCTGTAGCTGCGCAGTTCTAATGAGCATATCAAAAGCATTTTTTGCAAAAGTATAGATTATATATACACAACATGCATTCAGTTATGCATATTTGTTGTATCTTTATCATAAGGAGTTAAAATTTGATCAAAATATAATGTATTTTAGCCATTTGAAGAAATGATTACATTTTGTTCTCACTGCACTAAAGATGGCCGTACATCCCCCTTAATAAATGAAAATTACATGTATGCTGCAGGATTTGGAACTACATGTTTCATGTCTACAATTTTTTTAAGAACGGCTTATGTTAATAATTTTCAATCTATCTTTTTAGAGTTGTTCGATGGTGATTCTTTTTTTCATTTTTTACATGGTTTCTTTGGAGAAAAGTGAACATTTTTGTTTAATATGATACGTTTAAATATCTTGACTATCTTATTAAAATATTTTAAGAGAAAAAGAATCAGTTAATTCCCATGATTATTATGTCAATTGTGATCAAACTTAGTGTTGTGTTTATTCTTATAGTTTATTATCATTAAACTAACAGATTTTTTTGTTTTTATCATTAGTTCTCAGAGTAAATGGTAGTGCCTTACAAGATGTAACTTTCCAACAAGCAAAACTAGGACTCTACACCGAACTTATTTCATTTCCCGTGGAAAAAATAAATGGAATTACCATGATTAAATGTTCTATTTACTGCCCTTCAAATGCAAACTGCTTTTCCGTGGTTTTTGATTTAAACAGAGGACTATGTTTTCTACTTTCAAGAGGGATCTCCGTTGATGCATTAACAAAACCCCATCTACCGACGAACATACGGGCTTTTACAAAAGGTAACTCTAAATAAAAATGTATTTACAATCATCTTAAACCTTAAATTATATCTGGCGAATCTGAGCGAAAAAAATTAAAAATTAATATTAAGGGTAGATTTAAAAAAGATATTTGTTATTTACGTTAACTTGACTCCAAGGTATGTCTACTATTGAATTCCAAGTCCGAAAAACATGTATATCGGTTATTTTTTAAAAATCTATCATATCTATGAAATACGGTTTATTTAAATTGTGTAATTCATAGAAAGGTATTTTTAAATAGAAAGATCTTTTTTAATTTTAGTAAATTTGAACGTAAGCCATTTATGACCTTAAAATAACGTTACAAGATATAAGTACCTTTGACCATACTACACGATAAAGGTGAATAAAGATAATCTTGTTTTTTATGTAAGAATTGATAACGAAATAAACGCTAAGATAGCTAGTATAAACTAATTGTAAACAATTTCTTAGAGAAGGTTTAAACGTGATAATTGTGATCATAATAAGGATCAAGATAAACTTCCAAGTTTTTTGTTGTTTTTCGATCATGACAAAGGAGAAAAAAAGGGTGTGACCGGTCGGTCTGGGATGCTCACTCCTCCATGACACCTGATCCCATTTCTAATCTTTTGGAGGTC